>NC_142366.1:18921385-19116385 GCF_059441175.1 Urocampus carinirostris
AGACCGCCGAGTACCCGCAGGTTACACCGTCATCAATAAGTACCAGGGGAAGCTCTTCGCCTGCCAACAGGTGTTTTGTGTGTTTTTTTGTGTCCTTGTACTTGGAAAATGTCCTTTGTATAGCGTCTCTGCCCTATTACCCCCATTTGAGGTCCGTGTGTGCTTCAGTAAACAAGCAGTCAGGCGCGACAATGGCTAACGGCGGGGAAACTGTCCCGGGGACGTCAGACGTCCATTACGCGCCTCCGCTGATTTACCGTCACTGTTGATTTCGTATCAAAATGTTTCCGCCTCAATTATGCGTCTTGATCGCTTACAATTAGTTCAGGCGGTTATGAGAGAAAAACAAGTTCGACATTAATATCCGCGTATCGGAGAACGTGCCGACCGCATCTCCTCATTGTCTTATACGCATACAGTATGTCACAAAAGTGGGTACACATTCATGCAGAGATTTAATCTATCCTATCGTTGTGGGTTTTAATGCACAAAAATGCGTTTATTCGAGGAATCACCTCCTTGCCCTGAAGAATTCTCGTGCCGGCGTGTTGAGGGGGCCCTATCGTGGATGCAGAGCCGGAGCTAGCTAAGCGGCTAGCGGTGTTCTAAGTCTTCGGTACCGTCCGTAATCATGGGAAATGTGAACTCTCTACCAAATAAGACCGACGAACTGGCTGTGCCGGTGAAAAACATAAAAGCGTACAGGGAGTGCAGTTTACTGTGCTTTATGGAAACGTGGCTCACGTCTAGCATCCCGGCTTCAGCGCTTTTAGGACAGACAAAGACACGAAAGCCAGCGGGAAGCGGAGAGGAGGTGGACTCGCTATCTAAAAGGTGGTGTAACCCTGGGCACCAAGATTTCCATCTGCTGCAGGGACGTCGAACTTTTGGCCTAGCATGTGACGTCATCCACTCCGCTGTGGCTAAACTACAACACAACACCCCGAGGCCATCCTGTTAATCTGTTAATAAACAACAAAGGATACTGCTGGAAGTGTGAATTTTCCTACTGGGATGAAGAAAGTATTTATCTATCTATCTAATTGAAGCTCACTGAAGAAACATCGCTTTGACACAATGAAAGGTAGTCGGTGACAAGCTTATATAGCTGTGTAAATGTATTTGTTCCTTTAAAGAAACTTAAAATATAGCCATGACTTACTAAAACCAGGTGCCTCTCACAAAGACACTGTACTTGTATTTATTTCTCTCTGTCTCTCTCTCTCTCTCTCTCTCACCCCTTTTTTCCCACTCTCTGGGTCTCTCTTTTTCTCTTACTTTGTTGCTCTTTGTCTCTTTCTCTCTCTGTGTCTTTAACTTCTTTTGCTCTGACTTCCTTTTTTCCTTTTCTCTTTTCTCTGTCTCTCTTCCTACCCTTCGCGCTTTCTTTTCTCTTTTCTCTCCTTCTGTCTTTCTATTTCTCTTTGGATTTCTTTCTTCCTCTCCCTTTCTTTTCCCCCTCTCTCACGACTTTTTATCTTTTGTTTCTCACGCTCTCTCCCTCTTTCTTCCTTTGTCCCGCCCTCTCTCCTTTTCCCTTCTTCTTTCTCTTATTTCTTTATCTCTTTTTCTCTCTCTTTAATCTACTAGTCCGGCCCCCGACAGAATGTTTGTTCTATTGTGTGGCCCCCGAGTGAAAATGAGTTTGACACCCCTGCCTTAATGTTATGCAACTCCCCAATTGCAGTTGTACTCATGCAGCCCCAAACCATGACATACCTAACACCATGCTTAACTAGGCAGGCTTCACACCATCTGAGCCAAATAAATTAATGATTGTCTCATCAGACCAGAGGATATACAGTGGAATCTCGGTTTTCAAACGCCTCTCTGTTCGAACAAGACGGAGTCCGACCAACTATGCGTACAACTATTGCATGTCAGAAAGAAAATAATAGCAAAATGTGAAGGAGGTGTGCGAGCGCCTTCTGCTGACCACCACAAAGGTAAGAAATCCTATTCATAATTCTTTTCTCTATCCTTTTTTTTTATTTTTACACGTTCATGTTAGTGTAATCTTTCGTATGGAAGATTACGATAACGCAAACGTACGATTAGCCTGGGTTAGCTTTATGTTTACGTTAAACATTCAAGTTAAACATTCAGGGTGTTGGAACGGAGCCCCCTTTCCAATGGACCACTCACCACTTGTGGAGACCCGGGTGCTAAATGACTTGTAAACGACCTGATTTTTTCATTTTTACACGTTCATGTTAGCGTAATCCTTCGTACGGAAGATTACGATAACGCGAACGTACGATTAGCCTGAGTTAGCTTTATGTTCACGTTAAACATTCAGGGTGTTGGAACGGATTAAAACGATTTACATTATTTTTAATGGGAAAAATGATTTCGGCGATCGAACAAATCGGTTTTCGAACAGGGTTCCGGAACGGATTATGGTCGAGAACCGAGGTTCCACTGTATTTCCAGTTACCCACGGGCTTTGTTGACAGACTTCTTTTCATTGTGTCAAAGCGATATTTTTTTAGTGACTTTCTACTAAACATTATAATGAAATCTCTGCAGAAATGTGAGGGGTGACAGACTGTATATATTTGTATATATTTGCTGAGGGTTAAAAGTGGTAATTCTTTTTTCCCCCCCATGCTTGGAGCGTGGGCCTAGATGGGAGAAAAGGGGGGGGTCTCATCTTAGGGAAGACGTTCCTGTCTTTCCCTGCTGTTTCATACCCCCCGCCGAGCGGCAAAATCGCTCAAATTAACTTATTATTTGCTTGACTGGGCAAATATGTTTGTTTTTTCGCGTGTGTGCGTCCGCACACCTCTCTTCCACTTTTCATTTTAATAGAAGCCGGCCGAGGCGCCGCCATTGGAACGTTCAGGAATAATCCTGCGCTCCGTTGACTCAAGATTGTTGATCTAGGTTACGAAAGGAACGGGGACTTCTTTTTAGTGTGTGGAAGCGTATTTTGTAACGCGTGCGTGAGGGCGTCCAGGTCAAAAAGACAACTCCAGTCGTAATGAACTGTATCGATTTTTAGTGCCGGCGCTGGATTTCTTTTTCTCGACCGAGCAATGCTACAAAATTGCTTCTTTTTTTTTTTTTAACAATCACGATAAAGAAATAGCTCTGCGCTCCCTGTTACCGTCGAACAACATCGCCTCGTTCCATCAAACACTGCGAGCGTCGAAATGACAAAAGTTTGCCAAAGTTAGATTTTGCTGCCAATTACCGCGTAATTCTTTCGGAGAGTCGGCTTACAAAGAACTTACGAAAAGAAGGGGGTTGCAGAAGTACGTTTAATTTCAGAAAATATTTTCCTTTATGAGGTTTTTCGACCATCACATCCACTACACAGCATCATATCCAAAGAGAAGAGCAGCTTCAGCGACAGACTGCTGTCACAGTCTTGTTTCACAGACTAAGGAGATCATTTCTTCCTCATGACATGAGGCTCTTTAACTCCACCCGGGGGCGTAAAAGCCCACATTAAACCACACCCCCACATTTGCACATCCCCCTATTTTTATTAATGTGTATTTTCCATAGCACTATTTAAAAACTCTATATTGACACGTTATGTTGGGTATTTTTTCATTTTATATCTTTTATTTTATTATTTTAGCTTTCAACACAAGGAAACTGCTGGAAGTGTGAATTTCCCTACGGGGATGAATGAAGTATCTATCTATCTATCTCTATATCTATCTATCGCCATCTCTCTCTATCTATATCTATCTCTCAATCTATCTATCTAGCTCTATCTAACTCTATCTATATGTCTCTATCCATCTCTATCTGTAAATGTAAATTATGCGGCAGTGGCTCAGCAGGTAGAGCACTCGTCTTGGGATCAAGAGATCGCAGTTCGAATCCCGGCTCCTCCGTGTTACATGTCGAAGTGTCCTTGGGTAAGACACTGAACCCCTAATACCCCCAATAAGCAGGTTAGCGCCTTACATGGCTGCACGGCCACTATTGGAAAATGTGAAGCCCACTGTAAAGCGCTTTGCGAAGTCTTGACTTGAAAAGCGCTATATAAAAATGCAGATCATTTCATTTCATCATCTTTCTATCTGTCTATGTATCTCTGTCTATCTAATCAATCATTCCATAAGTGTATTTAGAGAGAAAGAAATGTAAGTCCTTAAAGGTGGGGTGCGCAATTTGAAACCTCAAGGCTGCAGTCATGACTTCAAGCCAGGAGATGGCAGCAGAGTGGCAACACGTTATGCATTTATTTCTTCGACACACTCGAATGGGGAAAACGGTGCGTTTTGGGTCATTTTGAGTCCCCGTCATTTCTGTTTTTCCTTGTGTTTTGTAGCACTCGTTTTCAGATGCACAACACTATGCAGCGACATCTAGTGTTCAGATGGCACACTTAGTACACTTAAATAGTGAATATTTTGTTAAGTTTATTGTAACAATGACAGTAAAGGTATATTCTATTCTATTCTAAGTCCTGTTTATTTGTATAGCCCTTTATCACAAGGAGTCTCAAAGGGCTGTTGTTTTGGTTTGACTCTCATGACTGAGAGAGTCTTACCATGAAATAGTTGTTGTAGTAAAGTATTTTATTACTAGTTTATACTTTATTTGCACTACTGACTTCATTTTTAACATATTGTTCAACGGAAGGTATTTTAGTTGTCGTCTTGACTAGGAAGTATATGTATTTTCGTTACATTGCTGCTTTTTGGGTTTGACTTTCTTGATGGTTTTTTTTGTTCTTAAACAGTTGTTGTAGTAGAAGTATTTTATTACAAGTTTATACTTTATCCGCACTACTTCATTTTTAACATATTGTTCAACGGAAGGTGTTTTAGTTAGATAGATAGATAGATAGATAGATACTTTATTCATCCCCGAAGGGAAATTCACTTTTCCAGCAGCATCCCTAAGCTGAGAACAATCGAAAATAACAGAACAATCGAAAATAACACGGGAGCTGCTGGAGTGGCTGCCATTCGTGACGGCGCCGGAGAAACGATTCAATTTGAATCATGTACAAACAAACAAACAATTGAATCATGTACAAGAAACGATTCAATCTGAATCATGTACAAACAAACAAACAATTGAATCATGTACAACAAACAAACAAAATATTTATGTTTCAGTTGTCTTCTTGACTAGGAACTAAATGCATTTTCGTTACATTGCTGCTTTTTGGGTTTGACTTTCTTGATGTTTTTTTGTTCTAAAACAGTTTTTGTAGAAGTATTTTATATTGTATAGTATAGATATACTTTGTTATATCTGTATTTTCGTACATCACAGCTTTTTTGGTTTGACTGTCTTGAATTTTGTTCCAAGACTGTTGTAATTATAACATATATATATATAAATTGTATAAAAAAATGATAGTTTTTGCATTGGTGTGTTTAGGATTTCTCTCTCTTCAACGTGGTGGCCTGGCACGGCAATTACACGCCGTACAAGTACAACCTCAAGGATTTCATGGTCATCAACTGTGTGGCTTTTGATCATGCCGTGAGTTTTCTTTTGTGGGTTTTTATTTTAGGAGCAAACAATTCCAGCGTTCTCTCATTTTTGATTTGGTAGGATCCATCCATCTTTACCGTGTTGACGGCCAAATCGACCAGACCCGGCGTGGCCATCGCCGACTTTGTCATCTTCCCTCCGCGCTGGGGTGTTGCGGAGCATACCTTCCGTCCGCCGTATTATCACCGTGAGATTGAATTTTCACGCATAAGGACTACCGTACATTTTGGACTACAGAGCGCAAATTTAAGAAGAAACTCAACTTTCTTTTTGTATAAGCGGCACTGAATTTAAAGCAGCAGGCTTAAACAGCCATGAAAATGAACTCATTCACGTCCATTTCTTACATTATAAGAGAATTCAGTGGGAAAATGTCTAGTGGTCCGACCTTTTTTGCACCACAGACTGGTTCAATCTGGCCCAATAATAACTTTACTCATAACAGTTATAAATCCACTTTGCCCGCTCCCAAAAATGGGAGGTTACAGGTTCGAGCCTTGGCTGTGTCGAGCCTTACAACAATTTTGGCTGAAATCCGGTTTGGAGAGAACGTCGTTGGGCGTCGCCCCAAAATATACGCAGAGAGGAGATATGGCAAAAAGGGAACGCCGTGGTTACTGACCACCAGTGTCTGCAGAATTAAATTATAATCAACTAGCAGTCAATGTTAAATACATTTGCATTGATAAACTGTCCATGCAGTAGTGTGACAAAAACATTATCAAAACAAAACTCAATGTACTGTGCTGTACTAAAATCCAGAAGCATGTATGGTACACATGCTGAGCCATGGGACTGATCTTAAGCTCTCCCATCCCTTGCGCACATGGCAAATTATAGATAAGAGACCAAGTATTGCTACTACAACTATAAAAATCTCTGTATGTAAATTCTTGGAATCTTTCTAACAAGCAGTGTCAACTAATTGAATATATTGTATTTCAGTGTGGCAGCAAGTGACTAATTATCAGGTGTTTTTCCTATTGGCCTGAAAATTGTGACGTCATATTAGGCTGTGAGTCTGATAACTGTTAGCCCGATGATTAGCGTGTACCCATATTTAGTTACAAACTAGTAAAGTCAAGTTTATTCGTATAGCCCTTAATCACAAGAAGTCTTAAAGGGCTGCACAGACTACTAGTATTTTTTTATGTGTAGTAGCAATACTTGGGCTCCTCTCGATCACTTTGTCATGTGTGCAAGGGATGGGAGAGCTTAAGATCAGTGGGCTAAGCATGTGTAAAGGCTGTTGTGATTCTGGCTTCTGGATTTTAGCTAGTACAATACATTGAGCAATGCAGCTGAGGAGAGCTGCAGGAAGGGTCTGGTCTGAAGCTACCAGGGGTCTCCAACCTGGTGCCCTCTTGAGGACAGCTGAGGTGCTCCGCATTATGAAAATACCCCACCAGTGCTGGCTGCTGGGTCATTGTGATTTTCTGGTAAAATGTTTTTTTTTCCCCTGTGGTTAGCTGGGTCCAATTAAGCCTACTTCCCCCTTCTTTCTCTCTTTCCCTCTTTTTGTATTTGACTCTTTATCTTCCTCTCATTTTATCTTCATCTCTTATGTTCTCCCTTTTTCTTTTTCCATCTCTCTTCAGTCTGCTTTTATCTTTCTTTTTCTCTGTTTTTCACTTTATCTTCTTTCTGTCAGTCGTATTTCTCTTCTTTCTACTTATCCTGGTAATAACATAGTAACAACATAGTAGTAACATAAGTTATTATTTTATAATTGCATATCAAAGTGGGTGCCATTTCCACTAATAGGTAGCAAAAAGTAGCTATACTGTATAAAAGGTTGGCGACCTCTGGTCTAAAATGCTGGAAAACGTCGCAGTTTGAAGTCTGGAATTTACTATACATGGAGAAGCAAAGTGGTGTCATAGCTCCCTCTTCCGTTCTTTTAGGTAACTGCATGAGTGAATTCATGGGGCTGATCAAGGGCCACTATGAAGCCAAAGAGGAGGGCTTCCAGCCAGGTGGGGCCAGCCTACACAGCATGATGACTCCACACGGTCCCGATGCCGAATGTTTCGAGAAGAACAGCGTGGCTGAGCTTAAACCGGAAAGAGTAGCGGAAGGAACTATGGTAAATACTCCAAAAAGGAAAACTTTGGATTTGTATCAAAAAATGAAATACTGTGTCCCCTCAGGCCTTTATGTTCGAGTCGTCCTTCAGTATGGCGGTGACCAAATGGGGCCTGGAGACGTGCCAGAAACTCGACAAGAGCTACTACCGGTGCTGGGAGAATCTCCGCAGCCATTTTAATCCCGACTGGAAGCCCAGAAAACACTAGATAACGAATGGATTTATGGAAAAAGATGGAAACATACGTTCCATGTCTGGTAGGGCAGTCAAACATAAATGAACCGACATGTCATTCCTCGTGGTAAAGCAAGAAAGCAACATATAAACTGGAAAAAAAACGGTTTCATTTTTCACTTATAAATGGAGTCCAATGCGCTGCTCATTTTATAGAAATACACCAGTATGTAGGTAGACCTCATTAGGAAAAAAAGCCCATGCATCAAGAAAATCACAGGCTTGACTTGCAGTTACCTTGTTAACACTATTACTAAATCTATATTTTGGGGCTAAGGTTTTAGCCCAGGAGCGTCCCAACTTTTCACAAAGCGGGCCAGATTTGGTTATCCGAAAATGTTTGAGGGTCGATCGAATTCTCTCTACCATTTTATTGACACAGTCTTTTATAACTTCACCCTTTATGAAAGGTTTGCAGTGTTTAGCAATCAGCGACCTCATAGCTCGCTTTGTAGCATTCTTATTTGACTCGCGCATTTTCTTCCCACTAAAAGGGTGCCAAGGAAGCAAAATCAGTGTTACTAACTCTGCAACAGCATTCAGCCATTCGGTTATTAACCTACAATACAATAAACATAATTGACTTTGCTTTCATTTCAATAAAACAATTAAATGATATATACTTTAATGCAACATTCACTATCCTAACTCCTTACTTACATTTGAAAGGAACAACTACAATACACAGAAGTACCTGGAAGTGCGGTCACATGACCGTGCCTAGTCCAAACATTAGGTAACTTGACTAAAACAGTGTGCTCACAGAAATAACAACAGTCAAACCGGAGCAAAATGGAGGAAGACTTTACAGTACTGGTGGCGTTTTGTTTTGGCTAACGCACGCTAACGTTTTAAGTTCTCTTGATTCAAGCTCCAATGCACATTAACGTGCGGTTCCTCGTTTTAAATTCTGGAAGCCCAGTTGTTTTGGATATTGGTGAAAAAATAATCAAATGTTCTGCCCTCGCAGTCAACTTTTTTTTTTTTTTTTTTTAAACCATGTCGGAAATGGGGATGGTTCTCAAAGGGCTACTGCCACCACCTGGTGAATTGGTGAAATTTCTTTAGTACACTTTTATTGTATACTGCGGCCACCATTACTAGCGGGCCACATATTATTAGTTTTATGACAAAGGCTGCGGGCCAGTAAAAATTGAGTTTTGGGCCGGAGTTTGGACTCACTTTGGCCTCACTGTCGCCCTCTGCCATTTGGCAAGAGAATTGCGTGCCTTACTCTGCATCTGCAGACACTCAGTACACTCATATGACGTACTCATCTCATCAGCCGTACCGCTTATCCTCATTAGGGTCGCGGGGAGGCTGGAGCCCATCCCAGCCATCTCCGGGCAGTGGGCAGGGGACACCCTGAACGTACTCACTATTCAAAATTTTAATCACTGGTAAAATACCATTTACATCCCTGATCGCCAGTCATGAGATATACATTATAACAACTTGACATGAATTCCAAGAGTAAAATAAAGGAAGTTGGATGTTCTTACCATCAAAATATTGTGATTCCCTTCTAAAGTGTATTAAAAAATTCAACAAAATTTCAGATTTCGGCAAATTAGATTTATTTTCTTTATAATTACACGTACACCAAAACAAGTGACAAAGTGGCCTTTGTACAGCAGCGTTTAGTAAGATAATTTGAACTTGCGTTTCAGAGTTCCATCTCTTATTTGTTGCTCTCGTCGATCCTGGGAAGAAACCGCAAAAAGAAAGGAAAACGCCACCCAAAATGAGAACAATGATTGGTTACTTGACACCATGACATCAAAACAATGCATACCCTCTCTGATTTGAAGAGATAGTAGAGGAAGAAGAGTGGTAAAACGCCAAAACCCAATCCCAACAGAGATGTTTTGTAGGTGGGCCGGAAGTGTTCGAAAGGGTTGGCACGGGCGAACACCCAGCGGGTCACGGCCGGGTCTTCCTGTAACAAAATCGAATAGTAACATAAAAAAAAAACACGTCGAAATGAACTTAGGCCATTAGGGTCAACTCTTGCCTTCGATAAAACAAAAGCTTCAGTTAACGACCAATCACAGTTCAGCTGCTTTCTGGGGAAGGGCCACGATTGGTCAGCTCAAGTAAGGGCAACTCAGATGTAGTTTTCAGCTAGTAAAAATAGTAAAGTGGCCACCCTCGAGATGGATAGCACGAAGAAATTGTGATTCTTATCTCATAAAAATGAAATTATGTGAGTAGAGGTGAGATCAGGCCGTAAAAAATCTGACCCGACCTGGCCCGAGGGTATCAAAGCCCGATCCAACCCGAAGAATTAACTTTGAGGGCCCGAGCCCGAAGTAAACATTTTTATTTGAGAGGCGGAAGGGGGATTTTAGCCTTCTACACCCGGCTCGACTTAATAACATTTTATACCTGAACCCGGCCCAAATTTGGGGCACAAGTCAGTAATACGTCATTTCCTTTTTCATACATTAATACAACCACTCAAGGTACATCGTTTCAGTTGATGATTTTTGCAGGTGGAACAATTTTTTTGCTTGGGGAAAATATGAAAAGTTTTTGGATGATTTAGTAAAGATATTAAAATGATGGTTAATGAAAAACCTCCATTATCCATTATCTGCAGCACTTATCCTCAGTAGGGTCACGGGGGTGCTGGAGCCCATCCCAGCCATCTTCGAGCAGTGGGCAGGGGACACCCTGAACTGGTTGCCAGCCAGTCTCAAATGATACTGTTGTTTGTCTGCTATATTGAACTGAAACTCAACTTATGATTTGTAAAAGGAACATTTGGAAATTGGTCAGGGGTGCCCACACTTTTGCAAAGATAACAATGAAGCGTAACAAAAAAAAGGAAAAGTAATTGATACCGTCTAGGAGGATTTAAAAGTTGGACTTTAGCATGTGCTTATTCATAACCCAATCAGTGCCTATTTAATGCATGCAGCATATTATCCGATTCACTTGTTTGAGGGCAAAATAAATTGAAAAAAAAAAAAAAAAAAAAGATTTGGGTTGGCGTCTGCTTTCCTTACAAATCCGTATAGTCATCAACACAGCCCAACAGATCATTGGCTGCTCTATACCCAGTCTGGATGACATTTTCGATTTTGTGATACTACACGTGAGCCTACATCATAATGAACTCCTCTTAACCCTGCCACTACCTGCTTCCATCTGACGTTACAAGTCCCTTAAAGGGACAGTGTGTGTTATTTGACCACTAGATGTTGCTGTGTATATTGCAACCAGAAATGAGTGCTAAAAAGTACAGGGAATACTACAAAATACGGAGACTTAATAATGACCAAACTACACCATTTTACTCATTTTGTTCATAAGCCTTTTTGAGTTTTATGGGTATTCGTATCAGCAAGATGGCCGACAATCATGTCACCTCCCTATGACTGAGGCTTAAGTAAGGGATCAATTCTAAATCTTTTTTTTAAAGCACAATTATAAGATGGTTCAATTATCTTTACTTATTACTTAAACCAATAGTGTTTCTCATTTTAAGGAATAGAGTTATTTTTACCACTAGGAAGCGCTAAATAAAACACACTGGCCATTTAAGACAAGGGATTTCTTCCCAGGGGCCATCACTTCCCTAAACAAGCCCACAAAACTGTAAAAGAACATAGCTTGCCTTTGCAACCTACTTCTTTTGGAAATAAGTTGCTGCTAAATGGCATTGCACTACTTTATCTATTTGACTATTGTTCCAAATTACTTTTAACTGTCTTATATTTTTACTTATTACCTTAAGATTGTTTCGGGTCTTATATTACGTTTTTTTATGGCTTTATTATCCAAATATGTGTGCCCAGCAACTGGTTGGAAACCAGTTCAGGGTGTCCACTGCCCAAAGATAGCTGGGATGGGCTCCAGCACCCTCGCGACCCTACTGAGGATAAACGGTGCAGGTAATGGATGGATATATAAATAAAACTAGACTGCTGTCACTTGTATATTTAGCCCGTAACGTACGTATATTTATAGTTTGAATTGGGATAAAATATTTCTAAATGGGTGTGAAGAAACTTGTAAAGCACTTTGAAGGGTCTTCGGTGACTCGAAAAGCGCTATATAAATGAGTCCATTTTACGATTATTCACAAGGGTGACATTGCTAGCTCGACGGTAGCTACTTACTATGAGCCCTCGGTTATGCGGGTCGTTAAGTTGCATCTGATACTGCCTCTTCAAGTTGGCCCGCATGGCCTCCCTGGCCTCTTCGGTTCTTCGAAATTCTGGCGAAACGTGGAAATATTCTTTCGGGTCCAAGACTTGTGGCCGCGTCGCCAAGGGCGCTTCTCGGTAGTCCGCCATTATTGTTTGCCGGGGACAAAACGCGAGACTACTGAACTCTGTTTCTTCTTTTTTTGAGTTTAATAACGGTTGGCTTTCAGCACTATCGCCCTCTACCGTTACGGATATTAGTCTTATTTCCACTCATACAAACCGCTATTTCACTAACTCCATTGACTCTTCAAATTCTATTTAAAGTATGCGTTGCTATTAGTATTTATTAATTTATGTTTTGATGAAATGTACTCAAGTAAAAGTACTCTTAATTCAGAATAATATCACTCAGAAGTAAAAAGTAGTCATCCAACTAATTATCTATCTATCTATCTACCTTGGTCATATCCCTCAAAAGGGGTGACCGACAGCAAGACAAACACATACAATAACAAAGAAAATAAAAGGAAAAAAAAAGCAAAAACACACACATTTTTTTTTGGACCATGGCCAACCCAATTGCCCAAACACCCAAACAAGTTAGGCACCTCTGCACCTAAGTTGGTCATGCTTTCGTCCCTCCAGATGAAACGGGACACAAGAAAGCGGCCATGTCACTCGGGTCAGGGTGACACAACACACTCTTCTGTTCAACAGCAGGGCCCGACAGCTTTCACTGGTTTACCCCTGCCGCATCATACAGGTGCCCAGCCCATCCTTAAGAACGCGTCCACAATCCCACTATCCTTTCACAACACCTCTCCACTCCTTCCTTATCACCAACAAGAGCTCTAGCTTCCATTATATTTAGACCTCTATCCAACTAATTACTTTAGTAAAAAGGAATCAAGTACTGAATAACTGCAGCAAGGTCTTATTTATCAATTAAAAAACAGCAACCGTTCATCAAATAAACAAAACAAAAGTCCATCAAATAAACAAAACATACGTTTCATTTAAATAAATTAAAATAAACAAGGTAAATTCAAGTACTTTAATAACCAACTTATGATAAAAGTAGAATTCAAAGACACAAATCAAGCACAAGTAGCCTGTTTAAAGCACCATGTTATATAGCGCTTTTCAAGTCAATGACTTCCCAAAGCGCTTTACAATGTGCTCCACATTTCCCAATAGCGGCCTTGCAGCCATGTAAGGCGCTAACCTGCTTATTGGGGGTATTAGGGGTTCAGTGTCTTACCCAAGGACACTTCGACATGTAACACGGACAAGCCGGGATTTGAACTGGGATCCCTTGACGAGCGCTCTACCTCCTGAGCTACTGCCGCCCAGTACTCATATAATAAACATGACTCGCTCCAGCACCCTCGCGACCCTACTGAGGATAAGCGGTGCAGATAATGGATGGATGGCTTGACTCCAGGAACCCCGTAACCCTAGATAGATAGATGCATGGGTGCATAGATGGATACTTTATTCATCCCCGTAGGGAAATTCCCACTTCCAGCAGTAGGATGAACGACATAGAAAAGGAATGGATATTTATTGACATTTTCTACTTTTTTTGCTGTATTTCTGCAGCACATTATTTTTTTATTGAAAATATCAACTCTATTGTTTTTTGACTTTGCAATGTTCGATGAAAATCGTTTATTTACAAAAAATCGGTAGTGAGTGACGTATCTTGCGCAAATCTCGCGTGAATTTGTTTGCCATCTCCATGGAAACCAGGAAGACATTCATAACAGTGGCAAAAGATAACAACAAGCGGCTACGTCACCGCTTTTGATGACGAAGTAATTTTTTTCCATTCGTTGCCTTATTTACAACCGAGAAGTCGATTGAGAATAGAAGTGGGAACTGTTTAAAGTTCAACACCCGAATTATGAGTTCAGAAGATACCACAATGGACCAACACGAAGCGTTGGAAAGTGACAGCGATGGTCGCGAAGAAGACAACAGTGAAGTCGAAGTTCACGCTCAAGATGGCGGTGACGTAAGCGCTGCCGAGGAAGAAGGCACCGAGGATGCGGACACCGATGACAAAAACAGCGACGCCAGGCCCGACGAAGACGACGACGAGGATCAAGATGACGGTGAGGATTATGTCAGTTTGACAGAAGGAGAAGAAGATTTGGAAGCGGCAGTGAAAACCATCAATGACCGCGCGAGGATCGCTTCTTCTTCCGGTTGCGATACGACCGCCTCCGAACTTCACGTCACCGCCGACGATTTTATACGCAATTTTCTTAGTCAGTTCAAAATGACCGCCACTCTCGACTCTTTCCAAACGGAGTGGACGGAAATGACGCAAAGGGGATTGCTGAATAACAAGCGTCTCGGAGAAGTCCCGGATGTTTACGTACTGAACCAGCGGTTGCACAATGAATTAAAGGTATTCCCAAACGGATTTTTTTTAATCTTTCCAATTAGGCTCAGAACTTGTAGTGTTCCTACCCAGGATTAAGCTAACATGTTGCAAAATATGGAGTCTCAAAGTTGACCCCCACGTTTACTTTTTTGGGGTAGAGTTGTGACATCATCAAAGGAACACAGCACTTTCTAAATGGGAAATCCCATTAACACAACATGTGAGGCCAGCGATTGTCGAGTCATATTTACAGTATTTGTTCAGCCCTCTATCACTCGGAGTCTCAAAGTGCTGTACATACTATACAGACTATTATTATATAACGTCAATAACAATATTTAGAAAAAACTACTATAGCATTAGTACAAAATAACTACGACAGTAGTATTCTGAAAACAAAAATACTACTACGGAAATATTACAAAACTACTAAAGATATACCACAAAAATACTACGGGAATACTACAAAACTACTAAAGATATACCACAAAAATACTACGGGAATACTACAAAAATACCACCACTTTAATACTATGATACAAAAATACTAACCCAGAAATACCATGACAAAAATACAACAAAAGAACAACAATGTAAATACTACAAAAATACCACGGAAATACTACAGAAATAGTACGAAAACACTACTATGGAAATACTTCAAAAATACTTTGACAGAAATTCTATGAAAATACAATACTGATACTACAGTACAAAAAAAACATCTTAAGATATATATACTGGTAAATACAAAATGCATTCAGTAATAAATAAAAAAATGTAGTTAATTATTCAATAATTCAATTGATTTTGTCCCCTTGAAGGGAGGGGTGTCCAAACTTCAGAAAGCGGGCCAGATTTGGTAAGCTGAAAATGTGTGAGGGCCGACTATTTAGCCCAGCATTCTTTGGACAGTCTTTTATAAATTCACCTTGCCGATCAGCGTTGTGACCTCTTAGCTCGCTTTTGTAGCATTTGCATTTGACCCACAGGGTCTCGTGAAAAAGCCCTGCTGTGCTGTTAAAACGGCTTCCAGTTGCTTCACCTTTTCACAGTGTTTGTTTCAAGTTAGCTTTTTGTAGTCGGCATGTTTTGTCTGGCAGTACCTTTTGATATTATATTTTTTGAAAACAGCCGCAGGTGTTTCCGATTTTGGTGAAAAATACTCCACATTTACTTGTCCTGGAAGCGGCTGCCCTCACAGTCAACTTTCCTTTTATATTTACAGTCCCCATGTCAGAAATGGGGTGGGCTAAAATTCTCACAGAAAGCCAGAGGCAAGGTGGCCAAAGGACTACTCTCATCATCTGGTGAAAATGTGTGGTGTTTTATATTGTACGAATTTAAAAAGGTTGCATACCAGGTTTTTTTGTTTATGTTTTTTTTTTGCTTCGAATGTCACTATAGGAATTTTTTTTTCGGCTAGCTCTTTGTTAGAGTCAGGGCTGCCGAGTGCTTTCCTGTTTTGTTTGCTCCCAGTTGTCGTTTGTTGGCTGCCCACTGTGTGTCGTTTGATCAGTTAGCCTGGCGTTAGCACCGGGTTTACCGTGTTTCTTGGTTTGTTTACTCCCAGCCGGCTTCGACTTTCTCGCTGTAGCCATTGCCGCTTTTCGCTGTTGGTTCCTGGTTAGCTTGTCTGCTCACTGCATGTTATTCGGTCTACTAGCCGACTGTTTGCGATGGTTTTGCCGTGTCCCTTGGTTTGTTTATTCCCAGCCGGCTTCGCCTTTCTCGCTGTAGCCATTGCCGCTTTTCGTTGTTGGTTCCTGGTTAGCTTGGCTGCTCACTGCATGTTTTTTGGTCTACTAGCCAACTGTTTGCGATGGTTTTGCCGTGTCCCTTGGTTTGTTTATTCCCGGCCGGCTTTGCATTTGTCGTCGCTACTTTTCCTTGTTGGTTCCCGGTTAGCCTGGCTGCTCACTGCGTGTTTAATTTAAATCAGCTAGCCTGGCGTTAGCTCCAATTTTGCCGTGTCCCTTGTATTGTTTATTCCTTACCGTCGCTGCTTTCTGTTGTTGGTTCCCTGTTAGCCTGGCTGCTCATTGCGGGTTTTTTGGTCGACCAGTCTTGCCTTTTGCCGCCGAGACTGCGCCTGCCTTCCGATAATCAGTCCCGGTTAGCCCCCAGTTTGCGGCACTCTGTGTGTTATTCTTGCCAATTCGCCCCTTTTTGGTTGCTCGCCCTTATACCATTACTGGATAGAGCAGGGGTGTCCAAACTTTTCAGAAAGCGGGCCAGATTTGGATAGCTAAAATGTGTGAGGGCCGATTATTCAGTATGGCGTTATTTGGAACAGTTTAAAAAAAAAAATCACTGTGAAAAGTTTGCAGAATTTTCATTTGACCCGCAAGGGTCTCGTGAAAAAACACTGCTGTGGTGCTAAAACAGCTTCCAGTTGCTTCACATTTTCACAGCTTTCATTTCCAGTCGGCTTTTTCTAGTCAGCATGTGACGCCTGACAGTGACTCTTGATATCATATTCTTTGTTGTTTCGGAGTTCAGTGAAAAAATACTCTTATGTTGTCCTGGAAGTGGCGGCCCTCACAGTCAACTATCGTTTTTCTATTAACAGTCACCAATTCTTATAGAAAGGTGAGGGCGTTTGGGCAAAGGACTATTCCCTTGAATTTTTTTTTGTTGGTTTACTGGCAAGCTACGAATGATTAACTGGCCCACGGGCCGGACATTGGACATGCCTGGCATAGAGGGAGCAACACCTAGGCATTCCCCACAAAAATACCCACACTTTACTTAAAACACTCGTAACCTATTCGACTCATTAACACGTAAAATAATGGCTGGTGTTCCTCTGATGACATCACAGTTCAGGATTAGAGTGACAATTTAAATTTTCATCGTAGGTGCATGTCCACTGTGAGAGAGATAAACTAAAAAGAAAAATCCAGAAATATCAATGCATGATTTTTCTAACAATGTATTTGTTGTCTTCAAAATTCATAATCTGGGAGAATAATTGGAATATACTGATGAAATATATATATCGATTTTATGCAAAACTATTCCCTCACTTTTTGCATGTCTAAGAATTTGGGATTCTCTTTAAAGAATGCGCTGCGGGAGAGAGAGGAGTTCCGAAAAGCGGCCCGGACCTCGTCCGAGACCCTGGCCAGGGTCCAGAAGGCCCGAGACGCGCAGTGGATGAGCCGTAAACGCGCCAGCCAAGAGAACAGTAGATTGGTGGAGGAGATGAGGAGGCTGAAGATCCAGTGCGACGGCTACGAACCCGCCATCAAGAAAATGGACGAAAAGTTCCACCTGATGGTAGAACAAACCATGCGGGCGGCTCTAGGCCGAGACAAGATGGCCAGTCTTGCTCAGAGTCTTCCTTGCCCCCCCGCTGTCCGGAAAGATAGAGCGCAAAAAAGCAACCGCTGCCTGACAAACTCACATCGATTACATTTTACCAAAACGCGGTAGAGCGTTTTTCAACCAGTGTGCCGGGAGACATTGTCTAGTGGGCTGCGAAATAACCTCAATCTTATCCCTGAAAACAAGTACCGTAAATTCCGGACTATAAGCCGCTACTTTTTTCCCAAACTTTCAACCCTGCGGCTTATTCAGTGATGCGGCCAATTTACGTAATCTTTCTAATGGCTGCCAGTGGCGCTCTAGTGCAAAAGGTAAGATTTAGACCGGTGGAATACATGCGCCGAGGAAGACTGCAACTTCTTGGCTTGTGCATAAATTAAATTACCATAAACATACCCTCATCATGCAAAATGCAAAAAGAAAGTCACATGAGGAAGATGACGATGAGGACGGTTTACCGTGAAGTACGGTATGTTTTTTTTTTACCAGACCCGTTTACTGTGTTGCGAGCGTGTTGCTAGCATGTTTTGGAATAAGGGAGCGTGGGACGACGTCAATATGACAAAGTTTCTTTCCGACACTGAGGAAGACGACTTTGATGGCTTCAGTTCTAAGGAGGAAGGTGAGGACGGTTTACCGTGATTTTTACAAGTAAGGTATGTTTTTTTAACAGACCCGTTTACTGTGTTGCGAGCGTGTTGCTAGCGTGTTGCTACCATTAACTGCCCCGTCACAGGCACCGTTTGGGATGAAAGTTATATTATTATTATTAAAGCTTTGAAAACTCTCTCGGTGTACCGTCCTTCTTTGTAAATATGTATAACCATGTATAATATGTATTTGCAACTGTATATTTTTGTAATGTATTTATTTGAGACACTTATTCTGATATGTTTTGCACGGGAAAATGAGAAAGAAGGGGCGGAACAAACGCGGGGTGACAGGAAGTGGGGTAAAGGGGAGACCTGTTTGTGGACTTGGCGGACAATAGTGGATATATGTTTTTCCCACCCTTACCTTTGGAAATATACACTTTTTTCCTTGGATTACTTTCAACGGGACCCGGACTCTGCAGGTCTGCATCAAACCTTAAGTACCGTTATCATTTTTTATTCATTTTGCCGGCTGTGACTTTTGGACCGTGTACTTTAATGAAGGACATTCAGTTTCAATCGCGGGACTAAAAGTCGGGTTTGGGTTAATTTTGTGTTTGTGTTACATTTTTTTAATGTGGGCGCATGCGGCTTATATACAGGTACGGCCTGTGTAAGTACAAAATTGGTTATCCTCTTAAAATGTGGTGGGTGTGGCTTATAATAAGGTGCACTCTATAGTCCGGAATTTACGGTACATCTGCTTTCTTACATTTATATCAGTAGGTGGCAGCAGATCGAGACCGGGTGGAAACACCTGTTGGCCTGGGGAGAAATGGGCACCACCAGGCTGTACTTGCACAAAACACACCACATGAAATGGTGCCTCTATGAATGTAGTGGTTAAGGGATCCAGCCAACCAACCAACAATACTCATTTTGAAGTACAGGGAGAAATTTTAATACATACTGTGAAGAAAATAAGTATTTAAAAACCCTGCTATTTTGCTATTCTCCCACTTAGAAATCATTGGGAGGTCTTAAATTTTCATCGTATGTGCATGTCCACTGTGAGAGAGATAAACTAAAAAGAAAAAATCGTTGTTGTCGTGTTGGAAGACCCAGCCACGATCCATTTTCAATGCTCTGAGTAAGGAAAGGAGGTTGTTCCCCAAAATCTCACAATACATGGCCCTAGTCATCCTCTCTTTAATGCAGTGCGCTCATCCTGTCCCATGTGCAGAATAACACCCTCAAAGCATGATGAAACCACCCCCATGCTTCACAGTAGGGATGATGGTGTTCTTCAAATTGTACTCTTCATTCTTATTCTTTCTATTTTGGTCTCACCTGACTACAAAACTTTCTCCCATGACTCCTCTGTATCATCCAAATGGTCATATGCAAACTTAAGACAAGCCTTGACATGTGCAGGTTTAAGCTGGGGAACCTTTCGTGCCATGCATGATTTCAAATCATGACGTCTTAGTGTATTACTTACAGTAACCTTTGAAACGATGGTCCCAACTCTTTTAAGGTCATTGACCAACTCCTGTTGTGTAGTTCCGGGTTGATCCCTCACCTTTCTTTGCTCCAACAGTGGACCTTTTTTCACCAAGCTGCTTGGCAATTGCTCCGTAGGCCTTTCCAGCTTTGTGGAGGTGTACAATTTTGTCTCTGGTGTCCTAGGACAGCTATTTATCTTCGCCATGTTACAAGGGAAAGTCTTACTGATTGTATGGGGTGGATGGGTGTCTTTATGCAGCTAACCACCTCAAATAGGTGCATCAGATTCAGGATGATACACGGAGTGCAGGTGGACTTCTAATGGGCGGGCTAACTGGTCTTTCAGGGTCAGAATTTTAGACGATACAGAGTTGTTCAAATGCTTATTTGCAGCTATATCACAGAAATAAATTGTTAACAAATCATGCATTGCGATTTCTGGATTTTTCTTTTTAGTTTATCACTCTCACAGTGGACATGCACCTATGACGAAAATTTCAAACCCCTCCATGATTTCTAAGTGGGATAAACAGCAAAATAGCAGGATGATCAAACAATTATTTTCTTAATTTAGGACCTGTGTGTCATTCTTAGTCATTTATGTCAACATTGGATCATTCAGAAGTCCTCAGGGAACTTATTTTTGCACCTACTTTTCAGTTTTTTCATTGCAAATATAATATAAAATGTTGAAAAAAAATTATTTACACTTAACGATTGTGCCCCACTAGTTGTTGATTCTTGAAAAAATATTTTCAATTTTTTTTTTAGCTTTAGGTTTGATGAATCCAAATTCACCCTAAACTTTGTTAATTGAATGTGTTTGGTGAAGTTGTTAAAGATAGCACTACATCAAAATGAAATAAATAAGGTAAAAACCATGCACATTATTTTGCCGATTTAAATTATATTCTTATACTACTAAAAACATGAAAAAGGTTGGAAACTAGTAAAATCCTATTTGTTCTACTGGCAGATCATAATTGCTCATGTTAAGCAATCATTTATTTATTTTCCTAGGAAAACAAAGACCTAAATACAGCAAAACTTAAAAATATTGCGAAATACCTTAATATTGATTCACCAAAATGAAGAGCCTCATTGCTTCCTGATCCACAGTGACCCGAAAAACTGACAATTTAGAAAACAAGTAATTTAAGATTTAAAAAAAAACTGGATTACATTTTAAAATATTTTTTTCTATTAATGAATTGATTTTCGCCTTGGCTCAAAAAGGCTTGAAAACGCTGAGAATATATCCAATTTATACAAACATGGATTGTCTTCGTGTAAAGAACCTTGTCGAAATGTCTAATCTTGTTGTAGGTTCATAATAAAACCGCTAGAGGGCAATGTCTACCGGGTAACCCGTAAAGTAGCGATGACGTCACTTTCAGTTAATTTTTCGGATGAACTGTGTAGTTGAGCCAAGGTATACTGAGATTATATTATAGTTTATATATAATAAGCAAAAATACACAAACTATCATATAAACATGCACTTTTAAAATACGTGTATTTCCCAAAATTTGCATTTAGAGGTAGATGACAAACCAGTCCACTATTTAGCTGCTATAGGTACCTGAAAAAAACAAAAACTTGGGAAAAAAAATAAAAAAAATGGTGCAGTTTGGGTCTTCGAAGTTTAGATTCTCCCTTGTGCTTTTTAGCACTCGTTTTGGGTTGCAAGTGCACCATACAGAGGCTCCCGCGAACCTGTTCTGAAAATAGCACACCAGTCACCAGGGTCATTGTTTTTTCTAGTCAAATGATTACTTTTAGCGGTTAACCGAGTCTAGTTAACCCTGCTTCCACATTACTAACCTGGTAATAACATAGTAACGACATAGTAATAACACAATACGTTATTTCACAAATGCATAACAAACTGGGGGCCCTTCGCGCTGATTAGTAACAAAAAGTAGCTCTCGTCTTGTGAAAGGTTGGAGTGGGATCCGGTGGTCAAACAACACACTGTCCCTTTAAGATGATCATATTGATTCGCTAGAGGTTATTATTATTTCGCAGCGTAAGCAAAAACAGCGCCTTTGTGTAGTACATGTTAAGCAGATGATTTAGCAACATGATAATGCAACACATATTAAGCAACATTGTCTAAATTGCCAGATAATTGACTAATTTTGCCTATCTATAAGACTATAAGGCTTACGGAAAAACTAAAAATCGGCCAGATATTTCATAGTACACCTTATAATCCTGTGCGATTTATATACCGGAAAATACAATGGATGAAACTGGAAATGCAAAATTACAATTATGTGATACTTCTTATTGTAACTGTTCTGCCTTTGAGAAACAGTGGTCACCGAATGCCTTTTTGTGGTAATCATGTTGTTTGTTGCTAAGGAAACGAAAGAGAAGTGCAGAAATTGCTCAGAACTTTTAAACGCTCGTTGCAAATTCTACAATAATTGCCTGTAAATATGTGATTACTTGAAGATTTTTGTTTATTGAAGTATTTTATACATTTGACCATAAACGATTTTATACGATTGAATACAAGTTAAATTTATGGAGTGCAATAAAGATTTTCACAGAGAAGGCTTAAGTACAATGAGCAGTGAAAGTTCAGGGCACCCTGGTCTGGTAGGAGACGGAGATTTGACCATTTCAGACACCGAGGTGAGGGGGTGGACCCCAAGTGGGGGTTTTCCTGGCACGCCCACGGGAGGAGCCGGCACACCAGCTTGCGGAAGAAAACGTGGGCCGGGAGAAGAACTTCAGAAGATCGAGAAAGGCAGAAGATAGAGAGAGGAGGCTTGACGGAGACGCAAGCGACACTAATTCGGCCATATATTCGATGGAGTTCACAAATGGCGTACTCTTGTTTGGATTGTTAGCCTTTAAGCGAAGTTAAGAAATACTTTCTGTATAGTTCACAGGCTAACAATATTTTTTTCTATTTTGTTTTTAGCGATACACCTACCTTATAAGGGTAATAGTAGAGACGTTTTCCGAATAACCAGCAACTAAAGGAAAGAATGGTTTTCGTCTAGCTAGCGAAAAATTTGATAATTCGGAGTGATAGATAAATAGATAGATACTTTATTCATCTACGTAGGGAAATTCACACTTCCAGCAGTATCCTTGTGTGGAAAAAAAAAACAATAATAAAGTAAAAGGAATATAATACATAAATACTTAATGTAACGTGTTGATATAGAGCAGGGGTCGGGAACCTATGGCTCGCGAGCCATATATGGCTCTTTCTATGAGTATCTGTGGCTCAGAGACCAATTTGATTGCATGCAAAATTTTTCCATCTTGTTCAAAACCGGAGTTGTCTATCCTATCCAAGTACACGTAAAGCCAAACCAAAGCTAAACACGAGAATAACACTTCGCAGTATATATAGGGCACGTTTTTCACTACAATTTACAGTCAAGGTGTCACACAAAAAAAGGGGGAAAAAAACTCGTTTTGGCTGTACAACGCTAAAGAATCCTTTATTTAAAAGTTCACTATATAATCTGTGTTCAGTGTTCAGATACTTTATGATGAATCCACAGAACTGTAAATACGCCAAAACACCGGAAGAGAACTTAGTCATTTGATTGGGTGAGTGGGAGGGATGGGTGGAGCTATGCAAAAAGTACAAGCATTCCCTCCCATCTCTCGCCAAAGGTAAGCACATAAGGCTCCCTATTCTCAGAATGTTGTGACGTTTTTACAAAAGAAATGCTTGCATCTGGTTTTGAAACCAATATGTATGAAAAAAAAAGGTCAAAAGGAGTTTAACCGATCTTGAGTCATTGCAAGAAAGAGACAAGTTTAAAGTGGTCTGTTTGTTGAATTTGGGACAGGGGCTCTGGCATTATTCTCTTTTCATAATTTTTATCAAATCATCAAAAATAAATGTGCTGAAGACTAAGCTTTTGTCTGGGGTGCGGGTTTAGCAATTTTGTAAATTTGTCTCATAATATATGGTGTGGCTCTTTCCCAACATAAAATTAATATTTTTTGCTTTTATGGCTCTTTGAGTCAAAAAGGTTCCCGACCCCTGATATAGAGTATTTAAATAGTGCTACATCAAATACACACTGTAATAAAAATAGGGTAACATGCAATGTGGTTTAATGTGGGCTTTTACTCCCCTGGGTGGAGTTAAAGAGCCTCATGGCATGAGGAAGAAATGATCTCAGTCTGTCCGTGGAACAAGACTGTGAGAGCTGCTCTTCCGTTTGGAGATGAGGACAGTGCAGTAACCATTTATGAATGAATCAATTTAGTAGTGAAACCAGATATCATTATGTGAATGTATGTTTTATGAAATCAATTATTTTTATATAAATATTTGTATTCATATCTATGAAACCCTATTCCTTACTGTAGTGTTGATCCTATGGGCTTTATAGTCCAGTGCGCCATATAAATGAAAAGTATGTCACTTTATAATTTGTGTTTTTTAGTTCAGAACAATACAGGTTACTTATACGAACCTTAGACATACTTATATAAATCTTAAACCTACAAAATATAGCACTGAAGGAACTTATGAAGAAATTCAACTTACGATCGATTGGAACCAATCTCTTTCAAAAGTCGGGGAGCGTCTTTAGGGAGAAAGTGATTCACACATCTTTATGCGTGCTTGGTTCCAAAATGGCTGATGAAACTCTTTGAAAGGAGCTGACCAAGCCATCGATCTTCTTCGTGGCATCTCAGGCACTTGAGAATCAAAATTCCCGGCGAGTTCACACTTCCATTGGCAGGAAAGTGTCGAGCCTGTCAACACAAAGCCAAGAAATATTTAACCTGGTGAATTAAACAAACCAAGGAGGTTTATCATAATATAGCGGAGTAAGAGTAAAGTTTCTTCTTTACAAATCTACTCAAGTAAAAGTAAAAAGTATTCTCATCTCATCTCATTAGCCGTACCGCTTATCCTCATTAGGGTCGCTGGGGGGCTGGAGCCCATCCCAGCCATCTCCGGGCAGTGGGCAGGGGACACCCTGAACTGGTTGCCAGCCAATCGCAGGGCACACGGGGACAGACAACTCATTCGCTCATTCACACCTAGGGACAATTTGGACTGGCCAATTCACCTGCATGTTTTTGGAACGTGGGAGGAAACCGGAGTGCCCGGAGGAAACCCACGCAAGCACGGGGAGAACATACAAACTCCGCACAGGAAGTCTGGAGCTGGATTTGAACCCACGCAGGAGGTTCCCATGACATGAACTGTGCCGCACAAGCGCTAACCACTGCGCCGCCGTGCTGCCCAGTAAAAAGTATTGTGATTTAAAAATACTCCCAGAAGTACAAAATGTTCCAAAACCTACTCAAGTAAATGTAACGTGGTCAATGTCACTCATTACTACCCACCTCTGCCCAAGACACACCACATGTTGTAGTTCTTTTGCTTGTATTCCAAGAAAATGACCCAGTTTTTAACAATACTATATGAAAGTGAATGTGGAGAAATGATAATCCAGTTATTATCTTAGTTCAGGGGTGTCAAACTCATTTGAACTCGGGGGCCACACGATAGAACAAACATTCTGTCGGGGGCCGGACTAGTAGATTAAAGAGAAAGAAAAAGAGATAAAGAAATAAGAGAAAGAGGGAGGGAAAAGGAGAGAGGGCGGGACAAAAAAAATAAAAAAAAGAGAGGGAGAGAGCGTGAGAAACAAAAGAGATAAAAAGTCATGAGAGAGGGGGAAAAGAAAGGGAGAGGAAGAAAGAAATCCAAAGAGAAATTGAAAGACAGAAGGAAAGAAAAGAGAAAAGAAAGCGCGAAGAGAGAAAGAGAAAAGGAAAAAAGGAAGTTAAAAAGACACAGAGAGAGAAAGAGACAAAGAGCAACAAAGGAAGAGAAAAAGAGAGACACACAGAGTGAAAGAGACAGAGTGGGAGAAAAGGGGTGGAAAAGAGAGGGAGAGAAAAAAAAGAAATACAAGTACAGTGTCTTTGTTCGAGGCACCTGGCTTTGGCAACATTAAGTTGACCTATTTCAACCTGCAGCTCGTTTTTCTCTTGCGCTTCTCTGAGTGTTGTCTTGCGGGCCGGATTCAATCCCTCAGCGGGCCTGATCTGGCCCGCGGGCCGCCTGTTTGACACCTGTGTCTTAGTTATTTTCTATCCCGCACCCCCTCGGAAGAAGAAATCCTCTCGCGCCCTGTCTCCACAGCCGGGCTAATTTTTTAATTATTGAGGGTTCGCCACACTTCATACTCAATTCTTATACATTGTGCTATATGCACGGCATGGAGGTTAAGTGTGAACAAAACACTGCACCCTAGTGTAGTGGAGGTGCTATTGCACCTGATTCATTGTAAAAAAAAGAAAAGAAAAGGGAGTTCCATGGGTTCAAAAGTACCCGCACACCCCTTAAAGCACAGGTGCCAAACAGACGGTCTGTGGGCCAGATCAGCCCCACCAATGGTTTGAATCTGGCCTGCAAGACAACAGTGAGAGAAGCGCAAGAGGAAAATGAGCTGTAGTTTTAAATATTTCCACCGGATGTCACCAAAGCCAGGTAACACTTGCAAAACAATTGTGGTAGTATTTCTCCAATTTCTCTCTGACTCACTTCTTTTTTTATTTATTTCTCCCTCTTTTTATTTCTCCTGTTCACTCTCTCTATCTCTCTCTTTTTCTCTTTTCTATATTTCTCTCTCACTCTTTCTTTTTCTCTGTCTTGCTCTTTTTCTATTTTCTCTCTCTAATTTACACTTGAATTCTCTTTCTTTCTATTTTTCTTTCTTTTTCACCTTTTCTCTTCCTTTTTCGACCTCTCTCTCACTCTCTCTCTTTCTCTCTCACCTCACTTTGTCTCTTTTTCTCCTGCTGACTCTTTTTCTTTCTGACGTTTCACTTCTCTTATTCTTTGTTTCTTTCTCTTTTTTCACTTTTTTTTCTCTCTATATTCATTTCCCCCTTCTTCTCCATTCATATCTCTATTCTACTCCCTCTTTTTCTCTCACTGTTACTCTGTCTCCCTTGTTCTCCCTATCTGTTTATCGCTCTCTATTTCTGTCTTTTTCTCCCTCTCTCGTTCTCTTAAACTTACTAGTCTGGCCCCCGTGAGATTTTTTATAGCATTTGTGGCCCCCCAGCTAAAACGAGTTTGACACCCCTGCCTTAAAGGAACTTGGCGCCACTGTTTTTTTTTTTAGATCCTTACACAAAGGATTGAGGCCGAGACATTGGCTTTCTATTTTCCATCCCAGAGCATGATCCTGCCACCACCATGTTTGACACTGGGGATCGTGTTTTCAGGGTGATGTGCAGTGTTACTCTAATGCCAAATGTAACGCTTTGCATTCAGACTCAAAAGTTTAATTTTAGTGTCATCTGACCAGAGCACCTTGTTTCACATGTTATTTGTGTCTCCCATGTGGCTTCTTGCAAATAATTGCTAAACAGGCCTGTTCATGGTATTCTTTCAGAAAGGGCTTTTCCACTCTTCCATAAAGGGCAGGTTTGTGCAGAGCATGACTAATGGTTGTCATATGTACAGATTGTCCTACCTCAGCTGTATTTGCCCGTAGGTCATCCAATGTGACCATGGGCCTCTTGGTTCCTTCTCTGATTAGCTTTCTCCTTGTTTGGGCCGAAAGTTTAGAGAGACGGCCATTGATCCTGCCAACACCATGTTTGACACTGGAGATAGTGTTTTCAGTGTAGGTTTTCAGTGGTTTTATGCTCTCGCTATTTTGATATTATTGTTGCATAGTGTTCCGGGAAATGTGTGAAAGGTTGCACAATCTTCTGTGTCCCATTTGTGCCTTGAAATTTTTCACTTTATCCCGCACATGCCTGTTGTGTTCTTTGGTCTCCATAATGCTAGAGTCTACTTTTACAATCTCTGAGCCTGCCACAGAGCAGATGCATTCAAAATGAGACTTAATGAGACACAGGTCCTGTTTGTCATTTAGGTCAACATTGGATCATTCAGAAGTCCTCAGAGAACTTATAGAGTCAGTTGGCTGAACTGAGCGAACTGGGGCCCAATATTTTTACACCTATATTTCAGTTTTTTAGTTGCAAATATAATATAAAATGTTGATTGACAATTGTGCCTCACTCGTTGTTGATTATTAAAAAAATATTTTCAATTTTTTTTTTTTAGCTTTAGGTTTGAAACGTGGCAAGAATACTCCATTATGAATCCAAATTCACCCTAAATAGCAATAAATCCCATTCAAATAGTCATCGAACATAAAAATGCAGTAATAAGATAAATGGAAATACAATAAAATGACTATGAAGGGCTAAACTTGGATTTTGTCTTGTATGCGGGGCAACATTTTTGCTCAAAAGACATCTCTTACCTTGAATTTTTTGTCACTCGAGTTGCTCGTATGTATAGTAATTTTTGTTCCTGTTTCCTGACACATTTTCCGTCATCAACCCGGGATTTTTTTGCCAACCCACGACTTTATTCAGACTTTCGTTTTTTGTTGATCATCTCCCTTAACCGGAGCGCTTTTTGTTAGCTCCCCTTGCCTCCAATAAACTTTCAACTTTGCTTGTGTGCCCTCGTTTGGGTCTAACACTAACAAAAATAATTCATAAAATACAAAACAATACGTAACTTTTCATATCCTCAAAAAAGTCAACAAATGGATACAGTATAACCAATCACGTGGTGAGAAAAAAAGGAAGCCGGTTCCTAATCGCTAATCTGTCGTTTACTCCAAAGAGCCGGCTCGCGGAGCCGCTACGTTCGCGAACGACCCATCGCTAACCT
Organism: Urocampus carinirostris; assembly: GCF_059441175.1. Lineage (NCBI taxonomy): Eukaryota > Metazoa > Chordata > Actinopteri > Syngnathiformes > Syngnathidae > Urocampus > Urocampus carinirostris. Next base: position 18,949,872 of record NC_142366.1, read on the forward strand.
CTAATTGAGGTAAAGCTTCGAAAACCCAAGCAGGTTCCTTTTTGCGGCCACATCCTCACCAAGCTTTCGCCAAAGCTTCTTCAAGTGGCTTTTAAACTTGCAGACGGTGACCTCATGCTACTTCCTATTCATAACATGCCCTGCCTTGAAAATTCCATGAGTCTCCTGCCGTTGAGGAATGTTATAGAAATGTCATGTTCCAGCCTTGTTTTCAGAAACAGCTCATTAAGACTTTTCACACATACAGTGAAGAAATTAAGTCACCCTGCTATTTTGCTATTTTTCCCACTTGGAAATCATGGAGAGGTCTGAAATTTTCATTGTAGTTGCATGTCCACTGTGAGAGAGATAAACTAAAAAGAAAAATCCAGAAATCACATTGCATGCTTTTTTAACGATTATTAGTGTGATATAGCTGCAAATAAGTATTTGAACACCTGAGAAAATGAATGTTAATATTTAGTACAGTCGCCTTTGTTTGCTATTACGGAAGTCAAATGTTTCCTGTAGTTTTTCACCATTGCAGGAGGGATCTTGGCCATCACCTCCACATAGATCTTCTCTAGATCATTCAGGTTTTTGGGCTGTCGCTTTTGAGCTCCCTCCAAAGATTTTCGATTGGGTTCAGGTCTGGAGACTGGCCGGGCCATGCTAGAACCTTGATTTGCTTCTTACAGAGCCACTCCTTGGGTTTTCCTGGCTGTGTGCTTCGGGTCGTTGTCGTGTTGGAAGACCCAACCACGACCCATCTTCAATGCTCTGAAGAAGGAAGAAGGTTGTTCCCCAAAATCTCACAATACACGGCCCCAGTCATCCTCTCTTTAATGCAGTGCACTAGGCCTATCCCATGTGAAGAAAAATACCCCCAAAGCATGATGCTACCATCCCCATGCTTCACAGTAGGGATGGTGGTCTTTGGATTGTACTCTTTATTCTTATTCTTCCTATTTTGATCTCATCTGAACACAAAACATCCTCCCATGACTCCTCTGTATCATCCAAATAGCCATATGCAAACTTAAGACGGGGCTTGACATGTGCTGGTTTAAGCAGGGGAACCTTTCGTGCCATGCATGATTTCAAATCATGACATCTTAGCGCTCGGCATTAAGGGTTGGAATTGGGGGGTTTGGTCACCCAATGACTAAAATGGCTGCGCCCTATTTGGCTGCGGCTGCATCGGCTCGCTACAGTTTAACTGTACGGGTCAGGTGTATCGACATTTCGTTCTGTGTGCATTGTTACAAAGAATGACAATAAAAGTAAATTCTATATTCTATTCTATTCTATTACCTACAGTAACCTTGGAAATGGTGATCCTAGGTCTTTTCAGGTCATTGACCAACTCCTGTCATGTAGTTCCTGGTTGATTCCTCACCTTTCTTAGAATCATTGAGACCCCACGAGGTGATATCTTGCATGGGGCTCCACCCTGATTGAGTTTGACTGTCATGCTTTGCTTCTTCCATTTTCCAATAGTGGACCTTTTTTCACCAAGCTGCTTGGTAATTGTTCCGTAGCACTTTCCAGCCTTGTGGGGGTTTGCAATTTTGTTTCTGGTTTCTTTGGACAGCTCTTTGGTCTTCACCATGTTACAAGTTAAAGTCTTACTGATTTATGGGATGGACATGTGTCTTTATCCAGCTCACGACCTCAAACAGATGCATCTGATTCAGGATGATACATGGCGTGCAGGTGGACTTCTAATGAGCGGACTAACAGGTCTGTCAGGGTCAGAATTCTAGATGATACCCAGGTGTTCAAATACTTTTTTGCAGCCGTATCACACAAATAAATCGTTAAAAAATCATGCATTGTGATTTCTGTGTTTTTCTTTATAGTTTAGCTCTCTCACAGTGGACACACACCTACAATGAAAATTTTCACCCCTCCATGATTTCTAAGTGGGAGAAATAGCAAAATAGCAGGGTGTTCAAATACTTATTTTCTTCACTGTATAATAGAATAAAACAAATGAGTGAGGCAGGTGGTTAAAAGAGACAAAGGGGTACAATTTGGTGCCACCCAAGCTGCTTTCTTTGTTTGTGCTAATTTCCCCTCTGGTCTCCATTTCTGTTCTGTATATAGGAAATCTGCAAAATTGTGGCAGCACGAGAAATAAATACCTCACGGTCACTGCATTTTCACCCTCCATGTTCCTTCTTGTATCTTCTCTTCACTGTCTGCGTCTAAATTGGTGACTTCTTGTGTTTCTTTATTCTAAAATGTAAACGCCAGATCATCTTATATTGGAGTCAGTATTACATTCTGTCATGTCCTGCACGGTTGTCATGGCGCCCAGCTGGTCCCGCCCCTTGACACCGGCTGAGACGCATTCATGCCCGTTTGATCTGAGTAATGCCTAGTTTGTAATTTTGATTGCCATTGAACCTGTTTTGTTTTGGTTTTGGTCCGTTTGTGTGTTGGACAACTTTTTCTTTCCTAATTAAAGTGACAGATCGTCTACGCATATGAGTTCCGACTTCCTGCTTCCCGGTCCGTATCGTGACACATTCGATGGGGAGGAATGGGCGCTGCCAGGCTGTACTTGCCCAAAGACCAGAGGTGAGTCGAGGAGCCAATAATTTTACTCAAGTAAAAGTACTGTTACTTCAGAACAAGAAGTAAAAAGTTGAGTAAAAGTGAAAAAAATACTACTCATGTACTAAGCAGTGTTCATTTTACCTTTAAAAATGATGGGTCCCGGGGACTCGCATGCTCAAAAATCTATGGGTCCCAACGGAGATCTATGGGTCCCCAAAATTTTGTGTTATCGAAGTTGAAATTGTAAATCGGCGACAAATATGTAAATAAATCTATAAATCTATATATTCATTCAGTTTTAATCATCACACTTAAATAGTAATACAAAGCAGCTATCACATCAGATTTTTCAGTTCACAGAAATATTGTACATTATACAAAATAATATTGCTGAAATATTAGTCTATATATTCATGCAGTTTTAATCACTTTAGATTTTTCAGTTCATATATTCTTCGTGGTTTGCTGTCCCGCCACAGTTGTAATGCCTTCTCAAGGTCTAATTGCAGCAACAGGATTCCCATAGCTAATTTGTGGTTTTCATTGTCGTTGTGCTTTTCTGAAAGTTTGTATTGCAAAATGATTAATGCAATCCAGTTTTTTTGTCACGCTGGGTGCACGCATCACATAACATGTAGCCTCCATTATCATCTTCCTCATAGCGTAACCAGGAATATAATTGAGTCCATTTTGGCAAAAAAGTCCTTTTCTTGCTAGGAGTATTCTTTTGTTCATCTTTCGTCGAATTGTTCGCTTCAAAACACGTGTTTTCCTTGCCTTCGCGGTCTCCTGAAGAATTTCACCGCCGTTTTTTCGTGCCAAAATTATTGCAGTTGATATCACTTTCTGTATTATGTTTCGACTTATTACCGACACTGAAGAAATTACCATTTTTTTTGTTGATTTCCACCTACTACCAACTGATTTTACGGAGGCATACTTCTCTTTCACTCGACAACCACCAAAACAATGACGTCATCTCGAAGCAACGAGATCTCGTTTGCCGAGACCAAAACAACAATGGCGGATCTGCCTGACGAAAAGTTTGGAGTGAGGTAAATCTTTGTTAAAAAAAAAAACAAGTAATCGGGTAATAATGACAATTTGGTGTCAAAAAAGTTGCGTCCAGGGGACGCACGTTGATTTGACCGAATGCGTCCCCAGCAAAAATGATGCGTCTAGGACGCAGGGACGCGGGCAAACGAGAACACTGTCTAAGTAACCGTAGCAACGTCTTATTTATTCATTTTTTAAAAAAACAAACCATTCGATCAGATCATCAAATCACCAAAGTCCATCCCATGAACAATAAATTTCATTTTATTTAAAAATATATTAAAAGAAGGTAAATTCGAATATTTCAATACTCAATTTAATAATGATCAAAGAAAGGCAGAACAGGGGTCGGCAATCCAAAATGTTAAAAGAGCCATATTGGACTCAAAACCCAGGTCTTCAGACTTGTCCTTTCATAATTATCTGCTTCACATACCGCCCCCATTTTCTAACTTTACTTTGTTTTTGTTTTGTATCTATTACTTGCTTGTTTTGTTGTTGTTTGGTACTCTGTATACAGCGACTTTGGCTGTCCTGAAAGGCCATTTGCAGTAGAATGTATAATTATTATTGTTTTTATTCAAAACAAATCAAATTTGTCAGGAGCCGCAAAAAATAGAAAGCCTTATATAAGCCTTACAATTGACGCAACACATGTTGTTTGTATGGTGAAGAACATAGGTAATTGTTAAAAAAAATCATGCATTGTGATTTCTGGGTTTTTCTTTTTAGTTTATCTCTCTCACAGTGGACTTGCATCTGTGACGAAAATTTCATACCCCTTCATGTTTGTTAAGAGGGAGTAATAGCAAAGTAACAGGGTGTTCAAATTTGTATCTCCTTTACTGTTTTTATATTAGCCTACTATCGTCCTGTGGAGAATTGCTCTCTGTTGTACGATACTGCCTCAAATTTGACTTTGTTACAATATTAATGAATGACCGAACGTTTAATTGTTTTATAAAGTAGAAGAAATGCAAATAAGAAATCCAATTTTTATGTCATTTTTTGATGTATTTATAAAAATATAATGGCAACCTTTGAAAAGATAAAGTCAATAAAATCACAGGAATACAATAGAAGTTTGATTTCTGTGTAGTTATTTTTCTCTTTTTACCTTTAGGGTCTGTGGCGGATCGAACACACACGCCGGTTTGCTACCTCTTTAAAAGGGACGGGGCTTGGAACGCACAGCTTGGATTACTGAGAGCCTCTCCTTCAAGGGACACAGGAGGAGAGAGAAGAAGAGAACAAGAAAAGAAGAGAAAGAGGAATGCGTGTACAAACTTAAATAACGGGTTCAATTTGTCATAATATAGCGGAGTAAGAGTACAGTTTCTTCTTTACAAATCTACTCAAGTAAAAGTAAAAAGTATTGTGATTTAAAAATACTCCCAGAAGTACAAACTGGATGAATGCAAAGGAGATTGCAACAATATCGACCAATCGTGTTGCTGTTCTTTGATCCCCACACCTTTTAGGGCAGATCTGCTTTTGTAACCTAGGAGATTTAAAAACAAGATTATGCATCTTGAGGCTTTTTGTACAGTCCTCTCTTGTTCTCCTTGCAAGTTCAAATCCATTGGGGTCTTCTCTTTATTTTGATTGTCTGCTAAATGGTAAAATTAAGATGGAGTAAAAACAAAACAAATAAATAGAAGCGAACCTAAAATCGCAAGTCAGGGGTCTTAAAAGGACATAGTTCATTTGACGGTTTTGTAACCGCGGTGTACCTGTCCCACTAAAGTTCCACATTCACGCTGGACTGGATGATGAGGTTTTTATTACAGTTGCTGCAAATGAAATGAGTCACAACATTAGCTTCTCTGCTGGCTTTGATCTTTTTGATCTCTACAAGGGGAATTAACATTTTAGCACAACAGAAACAAAACGAAAATAAATCAGCTTGACAACATCAATCACATTACTGTGCATGTTAAGAGATTTGTCAGCTGTGGTATTAATGTTTAAAATTAACTTTTTTTGTGGAGCACCAAAAGATGTGTCTTACCGTTGGCAGCTCGCTCTGCAGACTGCCAACAAAACCCCGCCTTTCGGTCACATGTCAAAAGCCAAAACAAACCCTACCCCATACCAGCAGGTGGCACTGTTGGACTCATCATTGCAGGACACTTACCAAAAACTATACACATATTTCAGCAGGAATTTCAATAAAACAAAAGTTATTATTACACTCGTTACACTTTTATAGTTGAGTACTTTTTGATACATTTTTTATACATTCCAGATCAGTTACTTTCTTTTCAGTACAGTTTTTGTAGTTTTCAGTTTTTGGTAGCTTTCAGTCCTTTTCTATATTTGCATACTTTTCTGTAGTTGTTTATACTAGTGATTACAGGCACGACTGATCTTTTAAATACTCTTAGGTGCATAAGAGTTTTTTTACATTTACATTTTTAGTACTTTTCCCACATATTTCAGAATCTTTTACTACTGTTCAGTACTACACCGTACTTTTTCATACATTTTATTATACTTTCTTCATACTTCTCAGACGTTTTAGTACATTTTAAAGCTTTTCAGTACTTTGGTTAATTTCTCGTATTCTATTTTTCCATACTTTTCAATCCTCTTTCATTTTTGGCCCCTCAGCAAAGATGAGTTGTGCACCTTTGGGCTACAGTAACCCTGACATACTGTTATATTACTAATGACAGAAATTGGTACACTCTAAACCACAGGTGTCAAACAGGCGGCCGGCCCGTGAGACAACACTGAGGAAAGCACAAGAGAAAAGCGAGCTGCAGGTTGAAATATGTCCACTTGATGTTGGCAAAGCCAGGTGCCCCTCACAAATGCTGTACTTGTATTTCTTTCTTTCTCTCTCACTCTCTCTCTCTCTTCCTCCCCTTTTCTCTCATTTTCTATCTCTCTCTCTTTCATTCTGTCTCTCTTTCTCATTCTTTGTTCCTCTTTGTCTCTTTCTCTAGCTTTGTCTTTTTACCTTCTTTTGCTCTCTCTTCCTTTTTTCTTTTCTTTGTCTTTTCTCTCTCTGTCTTGCGTCTCCCTCTTTCTCTCCTTCTCTCTTTCTATTTCTTTTTCTCTCTCTTTCTTCCCCCCTCTCTCACTATTTCTCTTCTGTTTCTCACATTCTCTCTCTCTCTCTCTCTTTTATCTCTCTCTTTCTTTCTCCCTTTCTCTCTTTCTTTGTCCCACCCTCTCCCTTTTTCTCTCCCTCTCTTTCTCCGATTTCTTTCCTTCTCCTTTTTCTTGCTCCTCAATCTACTAGCGTTTTTGGTTCTTTCTTTCTTTCTTTCTTTCATTCTTCCTTACATTCCTTCTTTTGTTTTTTTATTTTTCTTTCTCATCTTTCCTTTTTGTTCTTCCTTTATCCTTTTTTCTTTCTTTCTTTCTTTCCTTCTTTCTTACATTCCTTCTTTTGTTTTTTCTTTTTCTTGCTCCCCATCTTTCCTTTTTGTTCTTCCTTTATCCTTTTTTCTTTCTTTCTTTCTTTCTTTCTGTCCATCTCTCCTTTTCATTCTTCCTTCCTCATTAGTCCGGACCCTGAGAGAATGTTTGTTTTATTGCGTGGCCCCCGAGTTAAAATGAGTTTGACACCCCTGCTCTTAACAAACCAGTTAGCATTCCATTGCGTGTGCTATATGTTATACCAGGTAAGTTGATAAGCAACAGCTAAGATTTATGCAAATGTGACATTAAAGTAAAGGAATTAACATAAAATCCATACATGGGCTGCCAGAGGATTTATTCATGCAATAAGAAAATCTATACTTGAGGTCAAGGAAGAGAAAATCCATTTCTCTCTTTGATGCTTTATGCTTTCATCACAAGAGCATGACTGATGCCGCCATGACAGCACTTGGAGGATGTTTTTTTGTCTACCCGTTTTTGGAAGGTGAGAAAGAGATCGTCATTTATATCGTGAATAATGGTTTCGAAACAAGGTGCAAGCAGAGTTCTTTTATGAAAAAGTCCCGAAATTCTGCAAAGAAGAAGGATGCTGAATTATGTACCTTTTAGGCATAAGCGAATTAAGCGGCTGCTTAGGGCCCACGACCACTAGGGGGTTAACTTTTTTGGTGCCGGTCCCAATTTTCACTTTCGTGGGTCTATAACAAAAAAACTTCGACAGAAATACTACAAAAACACTACAAAACTAAATATCAAATATAGTGCTCAAGATCAGGGCCATCATACATTATTTTGCTTTTATTCGGAAAAGAAAAAATAGTATAGAAATATTACAAAAATACTATGATACAAATACTACAGAAATATTACCCCAGAATTAGTACAAAAACACAACTACAGTAATATTACATAAATACTAAAGAAATATGACAAACAAATACTATGTGTATGCAACAAAAAATACAAAAATATTACTAAAATACTGCTTTGGATATACATAAAAAATACGTCTACAGAAATATTATAAAAATACCACTTCACAATACTATAATACAAAACACTACCAGAAAAATGTGACTAAGGAAATACTACTTAAGAAGTATTACAACAGAAATACTGCAGATAATACACCTACACCGCTACAAAAATTATACTATGGAAATACGACAAAAATTCCACTAAAATAGTTCTACAGTAGTATTTTACCACAGATATACAGAACATTTTCTACAATGGAAATATAATAGTATTTTTGTCATATAATATTTATAGTATCGCTGTAGGTGTATTTTGGCAGTATTTCTGTGTTAATACTTCTGTAGTAGTATTTCTGTAGTAATATTTTTCTGGTGGCGTTTTGTATTATAGTATAATGAAGTGGTTATTTTTGAAGTACTTTTGTAGACCTATTTCTGATATATTTCCAAAGAAGTACATTAGTAATATTTTTATATTTTTTTGAAGTATTGACATAATATTGTTTGGGTCATATTTCTTCAATATTTTTTTCATTTTACTATAGTTGTGTTTTTTTTAGTAATTCTGGGGTAATATTTCTAAAGTATTTTGTATCATAGTATTTTTGTAGTATTTCTATACTTTTTTTTCTTTTCTGAATGAAAGAGACACACTATAATGGGTCCCTGTTTTTAAGCACTAGATTTGATATTTTGTTTTGTAGTACTTTTGGATTATTTCTGTAGAAGTTTTTTGTTATAGACATACGAAAGTGACGATTGGGACAAAGTCGATTTCAAAAAAGTAAACCGCTCTTCGGGGCCCCCTAGTGGTGGCGGGGCCCTCAGCAGCCACTTACTTCGCTTATGCCTTGAAGGCACATAACTCTGCATCCTTCTTTGTAGAATTTCGAGACGTTTTCATGAGAGAACTCTGCTCGCACCTTGTTTCGAAACCATTATTTACAATAATGTGAACCGCTCTTTGGGGCCCCCTAGTGGTGGCGGGGCCTTAAGCAGCCACTTACTTCGCTTATGCCTTGCAGGTACATAACTCTGCATCCTTCTTTGCAGAATTTCGAGACGTTTTCATGAAAGAACTCTGCTCGCACCTTGTTTCGAAACCATTATTCACGATAATGTGAACCGCTCTTGGGGGCCCCCTAGTGGTGGCGGGGCCCTCAGCAGGCACTTACTTCGCTTATGCCTTGAAGGCACATAACTCTGCATCCTTCTTTGCAGAATTTCGAGACCTTTTCATGAAAGAACTCTGCTCGCACCTTGTTTCGAAACCATTATTCACGATAATGTGAACCGCTCTTTGGGGCCCCCTAGTGGTGGCGGGGCCCTCAGCAGCCACTTACTTCGCTTATCCCTTGAAGGCACATAACTCTGCATCCTTCTTTGCAGAATTTCGAGACGTTTTCATGAAAGAACTCTGCTCGCACCTTGTTTCGAAACCATTATTCACGATAATGTGAACCGCTCTTTGGGGCCCCCTAGTGGTGGCAGGGCCCTCAGCAGCCACTTACTTCGCTTATGCCTTGCAGGCACACAACTCTGCATCCTTCTTTGCAGAATTTCGAGACCTTTTCATGAAAGAACTCTGCTCGCACCTTGTTTCGAAACCATTATTCACGATAATGTGAACCGCTCTTTGGGGCCCCCTAGTGGTGGCGGGGCCTTAAGCAGCCACTTACTTTGCTTATGCCTTGAAGGTACATAACTGCATCCTTCTTTGCAGAATTTCGAGACGTTTTCATGAAAGAACTCTGCTCGCACCTTGTTTCGAAACCATTATTCACGATAATGTGAACCGCTCTTTGGGGTCCCCTAGTGGTGGCGGGGCCTTAAGCAGCCGCTTAGTTCGCCTATTGCCTTGCCTCTGGGTAGGGGGTCGGTCGAAGGAAGACAAAGACTCAGAGACTCCGGGAAATAATAAAGGGGAGAGAAGCGATTCCAGCCTGACCTTGTGGTCGCTTGAAAATAGATGAGAGAGTTCTGTAGCAGGGACGCTTGGTAGGGGAATACTTCATCTTCGCTGTCAATGGCCACAAAATCACACAGGAAATACGCTTGAAGTAAAAACTGCTTTGACGGCACTATGAAACGAAAGTAGGATTTTGATTGTATAGTACTTGTTGGTTTAGCCTCCCATTTGTAGAAAGTTCACCCGGTGTCAAACCTCGTCTTTACCGCCATCATTCACTTAAAGCCGTCACGTCGGACTTTAGGACATGTTAACTAAATGCCGCGTAGGGAACGCTTTTGGCGAGCGATCACAAGAGTTTTGGTTTTGGAGACGACCCGAATTTGTTGTCGACTTTAATCTCCGTGCCGTATTTCATGTCGGGATGAGAGGCTTTTGTTAACAAGCGAAAAACATTGAAGCGGGGCGGCCATTTGTGTGCCCGAATGCTTTGTGGTGCCACCCCCAAACCACCACAACCACTCACAAAAAATGGAATTTCTCAGTGCTTTTGTTTATTTACATAACACTGTCAACAAACAGCAGCACGGCAGCGCAGTGGTTAGCGCGTGCGCGGCACAGTTCTGAGGTCATGAGATCGAACCTCCTGTGTGGAGTTTGCATGTTCTCCCCCGTGTGGGTTTCCTCCGGTTTTCTCCCACATTCCCAAAACATGCATGTCAGGTTAATTGTCCCATCCAAATTTTCCCTATGTGTGAATGAGCGAGTGAGTTGTCCGTCTCTGTGTGCCCTGTGACTGGCTGGCAACCAGTTCAGGGTGTCCCCTGCCCACTGCCTGAAGATAGCTGTGATGGGCTCCAGCACCCCCACGACCAGGGTTGGGTAGGGTTACCTTAACTGGATTACTTTCAATTACTTTTGGATTACTCCAATACCAAATATGCTAATAAAAGACAAAAGAAACTAAATATGAATAAAATGATGACTCACAACACGTGGTAAGCTTTCTCTCCTGGCTTTGATCTCTTTAATCTCCGGCAAAACGAACATAAAATGCGACAGAAACAAAATGAAAATAAATCCAAACAGCTTGCAAACATCATTTTTGCCGTTCCATGTGTTCCGTTACTCCCCAAGCCTTTAGTAATTTTATTCATATTTAGTTTCTTTTGTCTTTTATTAGCATATTTGGTATTGGAGTAATCCAAAAGTAATTGAAAGTAATCCATTTGAACTAACCTTACCCAACCCTGCCCGCAACCCTACTGAGGATAAGCGGTGCAGATAATGGATGGATGGATGTCAACAAACACAAGAATTATCCATCCATCCATTATCTGCACAGCTTATTCACACCTAGTGACAATTTGGTTAGGCCAATCAACCTGACATTCACGTTTTTGGACCGTGAATGAATGAATGAAAACTTTATTCGAACATCAAAATAAAAAATAGAACAAAAACAATAACTCAACAACAAAATAACGTTACATAATATTTCCGAAAGGGGTAGTAAGAAGCAAATGCTTATATTACCACGTGGGAGGAAACCGGAGTGCCCGGAGGAAACCCATGCAGGCAAAGGGAGAACATGCAAAATCCACACGGGGAAGCTGCGGTAGCTGGACTTGAACCCTGAACCTCTGGACCGTGGGGCTGTGTCCTGACCAACCAACCCCGAGAATTCAATAATTAATTTTCTTTTGTCTCGTTTGGATTAATAAGGTGAGGACGTTTTAATTTGTTATCTTGGTAATATAATTTTTTAACATGCTTTGTATGTGATACGTGTTAATAATTTAGTTATGTTAATATATTTTTTTACATAAAACAGTCAGTCGCAGGGCACACAAAGACAGACAACTCAGTCACACCTAGGGCCAATTTAGACCGGCCAATTGACATTTTGGGAATGTGGGAGGAAATCCAAGCAAGCACGAGGAGAACATGCAAACTTCATGGGGGGAAGCTGCGTAAGCTAGACTTGAACCCTGAACCTCTGGACCGTGTAGCTGCGCGCTAACCACCCAGCCTCCGTCACCTTATCAATCTAAAACTTTCACTGACACTGACAGTGAAAGCACGCCTCCTAGTGACACTTTTCACTACCTGCCCAACACTATCATCCACTAAGTTTGAGAGCTTTGTTTTAAAAAAATTTGATTACCAAACTGTTTGATCTTTTTTTATTTTTTATTTTTTATAATTTTATTGTATTCTGGTGATTTACTTTATGATAAATACTTGATTAAACCACAATCAAACACAGTTTTGTTCTGGGTTTTTCCTTGCCCTCATGTAGGTTTTAGATCAGTGGATGGTATAATAATAGTCTGTAGTTTGCAATAATCTGTGCAGCCCTTTGAGACTCATTGTGATGAGGGGCTATACAAATGAACACGATGCACACTTGTGTTGGTATTAAATAGGTCAGTGCGCCATTTGAGCCGACAAACAAACAATTCGAACCAAGGAGAGCGCGCCCTTTAAAACAGTGCGCCAAATGGGTGTGGAAATCCGGTACAATAATAAGCTTTTTTCTATTTTAACATTGACAGGGTTGGGTAGGGTTACTTTAACTTGATTACTTTCAATTACTTTTGGATTACTCCAATACCGCATCCCATCTCATCTCATTAGCTGCACCGCTTATCCACAGTTAGGTCGCGGGGGTGCTGGAGCCCATCCCAGCAATCATCGGGCAGTGGGCAGGGGACACCCTGAACTGGTTGCCAGCCAATCGCAAGGCACACAGGGACAGACAACTCGCTCGCTCATTCACACCTAGGGACAATTTGGACCGGCCAATCCACCTCAAATGCATGTGTTTGGAATGTGGGAGGAAACCAGAGTGCCCGGAGGAAACCCGGGCAAGCATGGGGAGAACATACAAACTCCGCACAAGAAGTCCGGTAGCTGGATTTGAACCCACACAGGAGGTTCCCAAGATCTTAGAACTGTGCCGCACACGCGCTAACCACTGCGCCGCCGTGCTGCCCTTACTCCAATACCAAATACAGTAGAACCTCGGTTTTCGAACGCCTCTCAGTTCGGACAAATCGGTGTTCGACCAAAAATTTAGAGAAATTCTTGCTTCGCTGTTCGTTGCATAAATCGGAGTTTGAACGCCGGTACGCTAGGGTGCGATGCTGAGCGGCGTACAGGTGTTTTAGCCCCTAATTATGCCTCCGAATAAGGTCGGTGCAAGCAGGACAGGTGAAAAAAGACAAGTTGTTCGTACAACTATTGCCTTTAAGAAAGACATAATAGCTAAATATGAAAGAGGTGTACGAATTTCCGATCTTGCTAGTGAATGCAGCATGGCTAAATCTACTATCAGTACGATAGTAAAGAATAAGGAGGCTGTGAAATCGAGTGATGCGGCTAAGGAAGTTAGCGCTATAAGCATGCAACTGCCGCAAGTTTTGGAAGCTGTTGAAAAACTTTTGATGATTTTTCTCTTCCCACCGTCCACCACAAAGGTAAGAAATCCTATTCATAATCCCTTTTTTTATTTTTACACGTTCATGTTAGCGTAATCTTTCGTACGGAAGATTACGATACCGCGAACGTACGATTAGCCTGGGTTAGCTTTGTTTACGTAAAACATTCAGGGTTTTGGAACTGAGCTCCCTTTCCAATGAAGCGCTAGCCACTTTTTGTAGAGATGCTAAATGACGTGTAAACGACCTGATTTTTTATTTTTACACGTTCAAGTTAGCGTAATCTTTCGTACGAAAGATTACGCTAACGCGAACGTACGATTAGCCTGGGTTAGCTTCATGTTTACGTTCATGGTAAACATTCAGGGTGTTGAAACGGATTAAAACGATTTTACATTACTTTTAATAGGAAAAACGATTTCGGTGATTGAACAAATCGGTTTTCGAACAGGGTTCTGGAACGGATTATGGTCGAGAACCGAGGTCCCACTGTATGCTAATTAAAGACAAAAAAAGCTAAATATGAATAAAATTACTAAATTTTGTGCAGGCTTGGGTAGTAACGGAATACATGGAACGGCAAAAATGATGTTTGGATTTATTTTCATTTTGTTTCTGTCGCATTTTATGTCAGTTTTGCCGGAGATCAAAGAGATCAAAGCCAGGAGAGAATGCTTACCACGTGTTGTGAGTCATCATTTTATTCATATTTAGTTTCTTTTGTCTTTTATTAGCATGTCTGGTATTGGAGTAATCCAAAAGTAATTGAAAGTAATCAAGTTAAAGTAACCCTACTCAACCCTGAACATTGACTATCGGCAAGCGTCTCATGAGCTTTATCTCGTTTCTTCTCATTTTTCTTTTCCCTGCTCCAGACTCTTGCCGTTTCCAGGCTATTTTCACCAAATTGCGAATGAGGGATAATAGAACATAGCACTTGGAGTGGGGCACCATGAGACTGGATATAGGGGTTCAGTGTCTTACCCAAGGACACTTCGACATGTAACACGGACGAGCCGGGTTTCGAACTGGGATCCCTTGATCCCAAGACGAGCGCTCTACCTCCTGAGCTACTGCCGCCCCCATTTCATTTCATTTAACATTATTAGCGCATATTTTTCCCATTTTTGACACTATTTTTTTACGACCCCGATTTCTTTGCACTTGATGCCCAACCCGGTGTGCTTTATGTGCGTTTGCGGGGGATACAACCCAGCAAATTGACCGTAAAGCCCGCTAACTATGTAGACACCGCACGAGAAAACGACAAAAAAAAGCGCGTTTCTCACAAAACTGTTTCCTTTTCCCGGCCTGCTGCTTTTTTTGCTAGCTAATGGCTTCAGCACTGAGAGCCAGGAAGTCAGCGTGACTCAGATAAAAATGTGTTGTAACACCCGTTTATGACAAAGCGGCTGTCCAAAACATCGTAGTATTTTCGCGGTCGGGTGAACTTTGTCGTAGTTGGATGTTAGTCATGTATTGTGAGGAGTTTTCCAGGCATAATGATGTTTTTAGGGTGTTTCACTTTCGTCATATTGTCCCTTTGTGGGCTCACAGTACCAGACATAAATTATTGCTCTGTTGAGTTAAAAAAGGGAGTATTTTTCTTTAGGGATAAGTCAAGGGGTTGGAGAGGACGCTAGTTTCTCGAGTTTAGGCGTGTCAAGCATACAGCCCGTGGGCTGGATCTGGCCCAATAGATGATTTAATCCGGCCCACAATAAATTTCTGAGTAAGTTGAATAAAGAAGCAAGTCTTTAGGTCATTTCAATCAAAATGTATGATATATTTTTGGTCATCCAGGAAGGGGGATTACCATTAGTGAAGCCCCCTTCTCAAGGTTTCTTATTTTGCTCATGCTGAGGTTTTTGGGTTTTTCCTTGCCCGGGTGTTGGTTTAAGATCAGGGGATGGGATAGTTTCTCAAGCTAGGGCATGTCAAACATACCGCCCGCAGGCTGTATCCCCCCCGAATAGAGGATTTGATTCGGCCCATTATACATTTTAGAGTAAGTCTAAAAAAAAGCAAGCACGCCATCTAGCGACCAACATTATACACCGCATTTAAATATGTGATTCCTGTCTAAACCAATCCGATTTATATCCTGTGTTCATATAAACCAATCAGAATACTCCTATGTGCACATGGTTTATTCTATCCTCCAATCAGAATCCACGAAACGGTATAAGAAGGGTGCTCATGCTTGTGGAATTCATTGCCTGCCAATCAAGGAGTGCTTTACCTTGTCTATATTTGTGCTTGCTTTTCTTTAATAAATAAGTTTGTTTGTAACTCAAAAAAATAAAATAAATAAAGCAATCCCTTAGGTCATTTCTATGAAAAGTTTTCTTACGTGTTTATTTTTGAGTGCCATGTCTAATCTCGTTGTAAACAACGTTCACTACATTGATATCAATGACAATTAAGACAATTCTAATTATAACTTGAATGGTCACCAAGGTTTGTCAGACCAGAGACACGTCTTTACCAAATTTTCATTGATGGCAATTTGCATGTACCAAATCTGTAATGTTCTGTATTTTTACACCCATAAGGATGAAGAGAATTGTCCCCGGAATATTAGTTAAATCCAAAACCTCACTTTCCCTCCATCAAATTTCCGTGTTTTTGTCTTCTGTGGTGTGTGGAGAGCATGGAAAAATCAAGCAACCACGAGAGATCTGAAGATTAATTAATCAAAGGTTCACAAGTTGGAGTAAGCTAAAAAATGAACTCTGACAAGATTCTATCCGATTGTATTACTTTGTAATCAATACTTGAATAAATCGGATGGAAACATATGTTGCCTTGGTAAGGGATGGGCGCCACCAGGCTCTACTTGCCCAAGACACATCAAAGAAAATGTCAAAGTCTAAACTTGAGATTGTATTAGGATAAAGAATAGAACACACTCTGAGTCGGAGATTAGGTTTTTGATAGCCCTTCTATCAGAGGCACGTCCCACCTGAACTTTCCCCTTGATCTGCTTCCAAGATCGGCTCAGGCAGGAAACACACACACCCAATGGCTACCAGCTCATTTATTAAACAACACATCTGATTGGGTTAAGCGATATCACATGAATACATGAAACAAATCTGATTGGTTTGAACAGAAATCACATGTTTAAATAAATCAAATAATGCTGGTCGCTAGATGGTGTGCGAGCATAATAAATTAGCAATAAGAAAAGTGAAACTTTGTCACACAAAAGGTACAATCACTGTGAAGTGAGGGAAGTAGAAAAGGGAGGCAAGCTCTTGACCAGACATCCCGGCGCTAAAGTGAAGGCCATCTTCATTAATGGTTAGCGGGCCCCAAAATGATACAATTGTTGTAAGAATACAAGCAGCACCTGGACCGACCGACCGACCAACCAACTTTAATAAACCACAACCAAACTCAGTTTTGCTCCCGCTGCATTTTTAAAAATACGTACACTTGTATGCTTGTCTGTGTGATTGTAAGGTGGTCATGCAGCTCTCGCACCCTATGAGCCGGTGCGGCATATGATTCAATAAATAACGAAAGAGAACCAGTTTACGTGCAAATACTGTATACTGTTACGCAAGCTAAATAAAGTAATAGGAGTGGTGAAAAATGTTTAAAAATTGTCCCCTTTCAGTATTACTGTGCTAAACTAACTTCTAATGTTCATACCTTTACGTGACCACAGTCCATACACAGTTGTTTTATAGTACATTGAGATAGGTTTTTGTATCTTTAGATCGAAACAAAACAGTCAAGGCGTCCTTCTCCCTTTTCCAGTTAGCGCCTTCTAACATGTACTTAATTTCAGATGTAAAAGTTCCACTGTGATTCTTTGAGGATACGCCACAAAAAGGGATATGTGACAAACATGTGAATCGAGGCCACATAGCTCGAGATGTCTGGGAATCCACATAATAAGACCTTGGCCTTTTGTAGCGCCTCAATGGTTTTGGCTTCCCGCATTGGTCCGTAACCAAGACAACCACTCTCATCCCGGTAATCCAGGTAGTGTGACGGCTCCACTGGATCACTGTCGCGTTTATATTCTCCCTGACAGAGCATATTCAATATATCGTACAAGGCACAGCTAAAAACCTCAAAATGGCCAGGAATTTGAAAGTGCGCCTTATAATCCAGTGTGATTTATATACCGAAAAAATACAATTGATATAATTGAAAATGCAAAATTACAATTAAATAATACTGCCTATGGTAACTTTTCTGCCTTTGAGAAACATATTGAGTGGTATTCCAGTACCCTCATGTGGTTAATTGTCAGTTTCTAAAAGGAAACAAAAGAGAAGTACAGAACTTGGATGGCAGCTTTTGAACTCCCATTGCAAATCCTCTATTGTTGTTGCTTTGGACAATAATTGTCACAAGCCAGAAACGGAGACAGGACCCAATAGCGTTCGTTTAACTCAGTTTTATTGAAAAAGAGAGAAGTGCTTGCTTCCACGAGCCGATGACCGTCGGACACGGGTAGCTGATGGCAGGAACGGAGAAGTGGCACTTCCGTGTCGAGAGGGAATAGTCGTGGGTGGCAGGAAAGCTGCTCGGTAGCCGGGACAGGGGAGCAAGGGCGGTAATCGAGTCCAGAAAAAAGGTCAGCAACAAGTATCAGGCAGGAAACAGGGCAAAACCGGTTGATGTATTCCAGACATTGCGACGCTCTTCGACAAGATGGTGAAGCCCAGGGGGGGCTTCCTTGGTACGCCCATGGGAGGAGTCGGCACGCCATTATGCGGGGAGAAGATGGCCAATAGGAGAGAGCTAAAGGACTTGAGAAAAAGGCTTCCCACAGATGCCAACGAGACTTATTCGGCCGTTTTCGATGGAGTACACTTAGTTAAATTGTTAATGAAATTAAATCTTCCCCCGTGTGAAAATGTCGGCTTTCTTGTTCATCTTTTCCCTCAAGAAACGAGCGCGCATAAATTGTTGGGTGAATTTAGGTAGTGTTTGGTTAATGGAGTCATATAACTAATTCGAACAATTTGGTAAACGGTACATTTTTATATTACTTGCCAACAATGTGCATTTTGAAAACCCGGGGGTTGAGGAATTTGTACTTATTTTACATGACATAGGCCTCACCTAGAGGAAGCTGCTGTTATTGACTGCCATCTTGCTGCTATTGCCGAAACCAGTATTTATGTATTTTGTATGCAACCCTAGGATTCCATGCACCTTTTACAGCAGTGCGTCTTATACAGGAAAATAAGATTTATACTGTATCTGTAAATCCGTTCTCTTGATTTGTGAACAAATGTCAGATGAGTCACGCAGTTCATCAAATTTCCACATGTAACATTTCAGATTTTGTTGAGGAAACCGTTTTAAGCAAGAACTCCCTGCAGCCTTTCTTTGCAACACATCACTCGTTTGGTGATTTATTGAATCTCGGCTCACGCCAACGCTGTATATAGAGAGATTTGTTGTTCAAGCTCTGGTTAATGTGTGCGCATTGACGTCAGTGTCCTGCACAAGCACTCCAGACTAATCTGCTGGTCTGGTTCTTCCATTTTGTGGGACAATAAATTAAGAGTGTCATGAGATACACAAATGGATGTATTCTGAAGCATGGACCAGATGCTGTGAAATACAGTCGTACCTCTACTTACGAATTTAATTCAATCCGTATATTTGTAACCTTAAAAATTTGTAAGTAGAGGCGCCTTTTCAATGTTAAATCACTAATCCGTTCCAATAAATGTTAAAGCAGGGGTCCGGAACCTTTTTGACCCAAAGAGCCATAAAAGCAAAAAAAAATTTAAAAAGAAATTGAGAGAGCCACATCTTATATTTTCAGACAAAATTGAAAAAACTGCCAAACACGCTCTCTAGACAAAAACTAATTTTCCAGCAGATTTTATTTCACTGTGTGTCATTTGATGATTTAATCAAATGTATGAAATTATAATAATGCCAAAACCTGTGTCCCAAATCAATGTAAATATGCCATTTACAATTTATCTTCCACCTTAAGTTGGTGTAACAGAGTTGAAATTTGATTGTTTTGAATGTTTTTTTGAATTCTCACAAAATCTGTGTTTTTGTTGTATTACTGTTAATATTCCGGTACCTCATTGAAATGTTAAGTCATGGGCGTCTGCGACTGTCTTTTTCGTTTGGCACTTTATGGGCTTCAGCGCTTGCCGTAGCTTCAGCTAATTTGCATCGCGCTGAAGGTAAGATGTGCCCAATATTAGTAGGATAAAAAAAATGCATATTTTGCTAAATATAAAAATATAGGAGCTGCTTTCACAAATTATTTTTGTATACAAAGACAAGTTGTGCTAAATGATGTATATTAAAAAAGCACTAAATAAGAAGTAAAGTAATGCAGCTTGAAACGATGATGCAACATGTTTTGATGCAAACACGCCACGAGGTGCGGCCTGTTGAGTGATGACCCGTTTTTTGTATTTTTAATGTTTTAGATTATTGCAGTGGTGAACAGATGCCCTGACTTTTGTATTGTTTTGTTTACTGAATGCAGCCAATAAACCGAGTGACTGTGAAACCTTGTATCGCGCATGATTGAGGGTCGTTACATTGAGAGTGTTGATGCATATGAACATTTATTCTTCTTTTCTATTAATAGTATTTTTCTTCTTTGTTGTTCCTTCTGTTATTTATGAGTGTGTCAAGTGTATATATTTTGTGTTGATGCAAGATGGTGGAATCAAACCTCTGTCAAAATTGGTGTGAGAAATAAAAAGTTAAAAAAAAAAAAGTGTTGATGCAATTTTTCTTCCATGAGATTTATCCTTACTAACGGTTTCAAAACAATGTGCATGCAAAGTTGTTATGTAAAAATGTCACAAATTACTGCAAACGATAAGCATATCGTCATATTCACTGAAGAAAGTGCCTTGCGCTGTGTGCAGGGATCCGCTCACCTGTACTGCTCACCCGATCAAAATCCTTTGCCAGCGTTTTAAAGTATCAGAACATGAAAAAGCATCAGAACTTGAACCAAATACATGTTAAAAATACAATACCACACAAAAAATGTAAAAAAATAATAATAAACAGATTCTCTTACCTTTTAACTTTTTAGCGCTTCCTTCTGTTTACGAATCGTGGCGATTGTAGATGTATGACGGGCATATATTTTGGTGACGTCATAAATGCGCATCCCTGTTTCATACCGTTCAATTATTTCCTGCTTGGTTGTCCAGAAAAACTCTTTTCTGTTTCTTTTTCTCCTTTCTGCTCACTTTTACAAATGTCTTTCTTGGGGTCCATTGCTCATGTTTCGTATTGCTAGCATAAAGTACAGTATAGTACTGTTTACAAAGGGAATGGGACCGGAAGTGGACACAAAGAGGAAGTGGGCACAAAGAATAAGCGGTAGACACAAGATGATGCCCTCACGCATACGAATCGGGTTGACAGGTCCAATACTGTGCTGAAAAGCCGTGCACACGGTACTGGTCTGTTTATTCGTATCATGAAGAAAAATTCGTTACTCGAGGTCATTTATTTTACACTCAGTTTGCTCGTAACCTGAACATTTCGTCTGTAGAGACGTTCATAAGTAGAGGTATGACTGCACAAGTATTTCCGTTCTAAAGTCTTTGACTCGCAAAAACACTTTATTTGAACTCTGGCTTAGCAACATTGTCATCTGTTAGTGGAGACTGAAGCATTTCGAATTTGCTTTTGTGAGTCGGCCATATAACGTAGTTTGCGTAGGACAGTGTGGGAAGGTATTATTTCAGATATTCAGAAATGCTACATTGCTTTAAAGGTTTAGAGCAGGGGTGTCAAACAAGTGGCCCGCAGGCCAGATCAAGCCAGCAAAGGGATTGAATCTGGCCCGCAAGGCAACGCTCAGAGGAGCGCAAGAGAAAAACGGGCTGCAGAATATATTTCCACTTGATGTTGCCAAAGCCATGTGCCTCTCACATAGATGCTGTGCTTGTATTTCTCTCTCTCTCTCTCTCTCTCTCTCTCTCTCTCTCTCTCTCTCTCTCTCTCTCTCTCTCTCTTCTCTCTCTCTCTCTCTCTCTCTCTCGCTCTCTCGTCTTCTTTTGTTCCCTCTTTCTTCTCTCTCCCTCTCTCTCATTATCCCTCTCTCTTTCTTTGCACTCTCTTCCCTTTCTATTTCTCTTTATATTTCTTTCTCTCACTCTTCTTTCATATTTGTTTCTCTTTTATTTTTTTCTTTCTCTTAATATCAGTCTTCCCCCCTTTTTTTCCTCTCTATTGTCTCTTTCTCTCTTCCCCCTCTCTTTTTAATGACTTTCCTTTTGTCTTTCTTTCCTTCTTTTTTACTTTCTCTCTTTCAAAAAAATTCAATTCAATAAGCAGGTAGGCGCCTTGCATGGCTGACTCCCTATTAGTGTGTGAGTGTGTGTGTGAATTGGTAAGTGTAAAGCACATTGTAAAGCACTTTGGGAGGTCTTCATTGACTTGAAAAGCGTTATATAAATGCAGACCATTTACCCTTTAAGTCTCTCTCTCTCTCTTTTCCTCCCTTTTTCTCTCACGTTCTGTCCCTTTTTCTTGTGTTTCTCTTTTTCTTTTTCTTAGTTTCTATTTTCCTCTTTCTCTGTGTCTTTTTACCTCCCTTTGCTCTCTCTTTCTTTTTTCTTTTCTCTCTTTCTCTCTCTCTCTCTTTCTCCCCTTCTCTCTTTCTCTTTTGTCTCCTCTCTTCATCTCTTTCTCCTTCTCTTTGGATTTCTTTCTTTCTGCTTCTCTTCCCATCTCTCACTATTTCTCTTTGTATCGCTTTTCATTCTCATGCTCTCTCTCTATGTCTCTCTTTCTCTCTTTTCTCACCCTCTCTTTCTCCCTTTCTCTCTTTGTCCCACCTTCTTATTCTCCACCTCTCTTTCTCCTATTTCTTTCCCTCTCCTTTTCTTTCTCTCTCATCTACTAGTCCGGCCTCCCTTGCACTCTCCTTCTCACCTTATACCTAACACCACCCGTCTTTTGATTCGAAATGAAATGAAAACATAACAGATTATTATCGACTAAATCTTTATTGATATCATTAAAAAACAACAAACATTTCTGCAAAAATAGACGCCTTCAATATGTCATAAAATACAATAATAATAATGGACATACAAATTACAAGTTTAGCATATAATTGCTATCTTCGAGATGATAGACATACACTCACAAACTATGAAACCGCCTGTGTCTTTGTTTGCCTTCTAAGATCTCGTGACAGTAACGCGGCACTACGGTGTTCTGGTCTTGATGCTCCTCTGGGGTTTTCCATTCCGCGGATCTCCCTGGACATCAAACGCAACTTATGAGAAGACATGTTTTGGAGGAAGGAGGAAACGATCCGATACACTCGGTGACTCACCAACAGGGCAGAGAAAGTACGGGAGCCGGACGACTTTTGGGATCCGGGTTCCTGGTTCTTCAAATGTCTTCTGGCTCTGATCACCTGAAGGAGAAACATACCGGTAAATCCCTTTTCAGTTTCTGTATGGGGTCGGTTTGGAGGACCAATCGGATCCCGCCAAATGTAAAAAGAAATTAAAAAATGCATACATATACCGTATTTACTGCACTATAAGGCGCACCTAAAAGTCTTAATTTTTTTTTTCAAAAACTGACCATGCGCCTTATAATACAGTGCGCCTTATATATGGCTGAATGGTGTGTCGCAAAGTCTTGCAACTAGTGCAACAGCCGCGACTAGATTTTCCCCCGAACGTGAAGTAGTCCGTGGTGTATGATGGGATTTATATACCGGTGTTTCATTGGCTAACCAATGTATCAATCATCATTTGAATCAATCACTATTGGCTAAACTTATTCGGAGGTAAAGGGGGCGGATCCTTTTTATCATTTACAGGCTCGGATAGGCTAAAGGGGCAAAACAAACCCTGCAATTGGCCGAAAAAGATGAGTTAATCATCAGTTGAATCGATCACTATTGGCTAAAGTTATTCGAGGTAAAGGGGGTGGATCCTTTTTTATCATTTACAGGCTCGTATAGGCTAAAGGGACAAAACAAAGCCTGCAATTGGCCGAAAAAGATGAATGTGAATAGCAAGTTTGGTTTGTTGTCTATGGCATAGAGAAAGCATGTTTTACTATTCTGTATTTGTAAATATTTTATTCTCCTGGATTTACTACACTCACGGATTTAAGAGGACCTTGGTTGCACATCATTATTGAACACAACGACTTCGGTGAGCTACTCCGGCTATATATTTTCCCAGTATCTTGTTTCAGAGTGATATCGATGTTTCTGTGATGGGTCTTTTTTTAAATTAAACTCAATTCCAAGTGTTTATTGTCATATGCTCAGTAAAGTTGCGAGCGAAAAAGAAAATAGAAACTAAGGAATGGTTGGCATTTCTTGAATCCCAAGACTTTAACCTTCCGAACTATATTTGGAATGATGCATTCGAGTGACATCGTACGAACACCGCATCCGCACGTGTCTACTACACGTATTTGTTTCTTTGCAAGCTTTGGGAATGTTAAGGGGGTAATCATTTCGACTGAACTATCTGACTGTTTTGTCGACATTCCCATTGTAGCGCCTTATAATCCGGTGCGCCTTATCTATGGAAGATATAGGACCAAAAACTATTTTTTGGGGGTGTGCCCTATAACCCGGTGCGCCCTATAGTGCGGAAAATACGGTATATGCCATGTGAACAAGTGAACACATAAATGAATCATGTAATATCCAAATACATGACTTAAATGCAAGTTATTTATATATTCATGTGTGTTGACATTTACTTTGTCATTTATTTATTTCTGTATTTATTTAATGGTGTATTTTTTCTTTTTTTTTTTCTTTTAGCGTGTTCTTTGGGTGTGTGTTTGGTCAATTTTATTTTGGTATTCGTTTTGTCAATTATTTTGTTGAGTTTTTCGTCATTTATTCATTTAAATTTTTTTCGGGTCATGTATTTTGTTGTGTATTTTGTCAGTGTTTTCTTTCATTGTGTTTTTTGGTTGTGTGTTTTGTCAATTTTATTTGAGTATTTTTGTACTTTATTGTGTTGTGTTTTTTGTCATTTATTCATTAAAAAAAGTTCTGTCATGTATTTTTTCATCTTTTTCTATTTTCCTGTTTTTGGTTGTGTGTTTTGTCATATTTATTTTAGTAGTTGTTTTGTCGTTTATTTGGTTGCGTTTTTTGTCATTTATTCATTTTAATTTTTTGGGGGTCATGCATTTTGCTGTGTATTTTGTCAGTGTTTTCTTTTATTGTGTTTTTTGGTTGTGTGTTTGTCAATTTTATTTTAATATTTGTTTTGTCGTTTATGTTGTTGTGTTTTTCGTCATTAATTCATTAAAAATTTTCTGTCATGTATTTTGTCATTTTTTTCTTTTTCGTGTTTTTTTGTTGTGTATTTTGTCAGTTTTATTTTAGTATTTTTGTGTTTTATTTTGTTGTGTTTTTTGTCATTTGTTCATTTCAATTTTTTGGGGGGTCATGTATTTTGTTGTGTATTTTGTCAGTTTTTTTATTGTGTTTTTTGTTGTGTGTTTTGTCAATTTTATTTTAGTATTTGTTTTGTCATCTATTTTGTCATGTTTTTGTCTTGTATTTGTTGTGTGTTTTTTATTTTATTTTTTCATATACTTATTTTGGTATTTATTTTTTCAAGTATTTCGTTGTGTAATTTGTCATGTATTTTGTCAAGTATTTTATCGGTTAATCTGTCACACGATATTTCATGTATTTTGACGTGTATTTGTCATGGTTTTGTCTTGTATTTTGTTGTAAATTTTTTATGTAGTTTTTTCATATATTTATTTTTTTCGGTATTTTGGTATTTATTTTGTCATGTATTTTGTTATGTATTTTGTCAGATAAATTGTGATATAATATTTCATGTATTTTGTTGTGTGTTTTTTATTTTAATTTTTCGTACATTTGTTTTCGTATGTATTTTGTCATTTATTTTGTTGTGTGTTTTGTCGTATATTTCTTCATGTATTTTGTCGGGTAATTTGTAATATAATATTTCATGTATTTTGTAGTGCATTTTGTCAAGTATTTTGTCAGGTACTGTGTCATTTTTTGTCTTGTGTTTTGTTTGTATGTTTTAATTCTATTTTTGATAAATTTAGTTTGGTATTTATTTTATCATGTAATTTTCAAGTATTTTGTAGTGTATTTTGTAACATAACATCTGATGTATTTTGTCTTGTATTTTGTTATGTATTTTGAATTTATTTTTTTTACATATTTATTTTGGTACAGATTTTGTCATGTATTTTGTCAAGTATTTTGTCAGGTAATTTGTAATATAACATTTCATGTATTTTGTCATGTTTTTGTCTTGTATTTTGTTGTGTATTTAATTGTGTATTTATGTAATTTGTGGTTAACCAACCAACCAACCAACCACCCAACCAACCATTTGTCATTTTATCTCGGGTATTTTTGTTTCATATATATTTCGGTATTTATTTTAAAGTGCATTTTATCATGTACTTCGTAATGTATATTTTCAGGTATTTTGTTATGTATATTGCTTTTTACCTATTGGTTGATTGACGGGTGCAATGCCTGTCTTCCCCTAGCGAGTAGACAGCCACCAAGTTTCTCCCTGATCAACCAATAGGTGAAGAGCTCAGTCAGTTTGACCCGCCCCCTCATTTGAATAACATTTTGTTGTTATACGAAGAAACTTATGACGAAAACATACTTAAATAGTCAAGTCACGTTTATGTGTTTAGCCCTTAATCACATCAATAAATGAGAATATGCATACAATTGAGGATCAGTCCCAATGTTCCCTGTAATTTTCCACGGATCTGAGCGTTCACACAAAGTCGGTGAGCAACGCTTAAAACAACAGTGAGCAACCATAATCCCAAGTGTGGCAAGATAATTTATGATCAAACATGTCCAAAACTTGACATCAAGTTACATTTTGTTGAGTTTCCGCAAATACAAAATGATTTTTCTCTTTTGAATGAATTGACTCATGTACTATTGCAAAGGTTGTACGGCCTACATACGTCGTTTGTTCTTACAATTCATTCACAAGATATCCATTTCTTTTTATTTCCTGATATATTTTGTCGCATAATATTCACATTTTTGGGGGCTTTAGTCGGTTATAGGATACAGAACTGTACTTAATCACATTTTTGAGTGGAAGTACAATGTTGGCAACAAGATTCACTTGATATAATGGGAAATTATTTGAATGCAACACAAACTTTTTATTCTTTTTTCAGTGTTTTTTTCTACTTTTTAAAAATTTCTTTAAAAAAAATCTCATCGTGTCTATTTTTTCCGAGCTGTTACTTTTTTCTTTTTGTTCTCTATTTACTTTTTTTCCTACGTTTCTTTCTTTTGTTTTTTTCTGGCTTTTTTTCTAAATTTTTCCTTCTTTTTTTTCTCTACCTTTTGTTTCTTTTTTTCTCAGCTTTTCACTACTTCTTCATTTTGGTATTTTTTTTCTTTTTTGTTCTATTCCCCCCTTCCTTTAAGTCATTTTTTTGCATAATTTTACATAATATTTGGTCATGTTGGGATTAAAGAAGCAAAAACAACCCGAAGAGCCGTTTAGAACCCGAAAGAGCCGGTTGCTTTTAGTGAGCCGAGCCGAAGAAGCCAGTTCCTGACAAACTCTACTAACTTTACTCAACTTCGTTCTACTTCGACTCGACTTCAAAACACCACATTTAGGACACAAGGTCAGGGGTACCCGTGTATTTTTACCTTCATGCACTGTAACTTTGACTTAGTTCGCTTCTTAATTAGCAATTTCGAGCCCTGATTTTTGTGCGCTGGCTAGATTTTCTTGTGCGCTGAGAATGTGTGAGTAGTGCGCAATTGCGCACGCGCATAGCTTAGAGGGAACACTGATCAGTCCTCCTTTTATGGGCGCATCCTGCACATTGATCCGACTCGCTCTCCCCGAGCTGTGTGTCTACTTGAGGGTTGTCATGGAGACTCACCTGCAGGGGGTTGGATTTCTTATCGTTGCTAAGGAGGGAAAAAGAGCCGACTCGGGATTTGCGCTTGTTCTTCTTCTTGTTGGCCGCGTGAGGCAAGTGTCTCCTGGACCTGTCGGCCTGAGAGGCAGTTGCCGTGGCGATTAGAAACTAGCTTCCTCCGACAATATCTGAAACGCTTGTACTTGTACCTGGATGAGACTGTTGGGGAATCCTTTCACAGTAAAAGCTCCGGGGAGTTTGGTGTGACCCGAGTGAAGGTGGCTTCTCCTCTCCGATTGTCTCTTACGCCGAAGCAGGACCTGAAACGTAAAGAATGAACACCATCATTTAAACACGCTGTCCATGGAAATCAATTCTGGCTTTTCTCATTGATCTGAGTATTCACAATACAAAGTCATAAAGCTGTGTTCTCTAAGAAATGGACTATCAGCATGGTTTCCAATTTCTTCTAATGTACCGTATTTTCCGGACTATAAGCGCACCTAAAACCCCCAAACCGGCCAATCATTTGTAAGTGCGCCTTATAACTCATCTCATCTCATTCGCTGCACCGCTTATCCTCAGTAGGGTCGCGGGGGTGCTAGAGTCCATCCCAGTAATCATCGGGCAGTGGGCAGGGGACACCCTGAACTGGTTGCCAGCCAATCACAGGGCACACAGGGACAGACAACTCGCTCGCTCATTCACACCTCGGGACAATTTGGACCGGCCAATCCACCTGAAATGCATTTCTTTGGAATGTGGGAAGAAACCCACGCAAGCACGGGGAGAACATACAAACTCCGCACAGGAAGTCCGATAGCTGGATTTGAACCCACACAGGAGATTCCCAAGACCTTAGAACTGTGCCGCACACGCGCTAACCACTGCGCCGCCGTGCTGCCCTACGCCTTATAACTGTTAGGTAATAATATTATTAATGTACCGTTTACCAAATTGTTCTTATTAGTTATGTGACTCCATTAACCAAACACAACCTGCATTCTTCTAACAATGCATGCTCATTTTTTGATGGGAAAATATGGACAAGAGGCCGACATTTCCACATGGGGGCAGTTTTAATTTCTTAAAGTATTCAACTAAGTGAACTCCATCGAATTAGCCGAATTAGTGTCGCTTGAGTCTCTGTCAAGCCTTCTCTCTCGATTCTCCCTCTAGATTTTCTTTCTCTCCCTCGGCCCACGTTTTTTCCCGCAAGCTGGCGTGCCGGCTCCTCCCATGGGCGTGCCAGGCAAAAAAAAAACACGCGGCCCCACCATCTCGGTATTGTGTATTTTGTCATTTTTTTGTCAGGTATTTGTTGTGTATTTTTTCATGTATTTGTAGTGTATATTTTCATGTATTTTGTCATTTATTTTGTCGTATATTTTGTTGTGTATTTGTAGTGTATATTTTCATGTATTTTTCTGTGTCTTTTGTCATTTATTTTGGCAAGTATTTTGTTGTGTATTTTTTTCCATGTATTTGTAGTGTATATTTTCATTTATTTTGTCATTTATTTTGTCATTTATTTTGTCATTTATTTTGTCGTGTATTTGTAGTGTATATTTTTATGTATTTTTTCAGGTGTTTTGTCATTTATTTTGTCATTTATTTTGTCAAGTATTTTGTTGTGTACTTGTAGTGTATATTTGCATGTATTTTTTTGTGTATTTTGTCATTTATTTTGTCAAGTATTTGTTGTGTATTTTTCATGCAATTGTAGTGTATATTTTCATGTATTTTGTCATTTATTTTGTCATGTATTTTGTTGTGTATTGGTAGTGTATATTTTAATGTATTTTTCTGTGTATTTTGTCAAGTATTTGTTGTGTATTTTTTCCATGTATTTGTAGTGTATATTTTCATGTATTTTGTCATTTATTTTGTCGTGTATTTTATTGTATATTTGTAGTGTATATTTTCATGTATTTTTTTGGGTGTTTTGTCATTTATTTTGTCATTTATTTTGTCGTGTATTTGTAGTGTATATTTTCATGTATTTTTTCAGGTGTTTTGTCATTTTTTTTGTCATTTATTTTGTCAAGTATTTTGTCAAGTATTTGTAGTGTATATTTTCATGTATTTTTCTGTGTATTTTGTCATTTATTTTGTCAAGTATTTGTTGTGTATTTTTCATGCAATTGTAGTGTATATTTTCATGTATTTTGTCATTTATTTTGTCATGTTTTTTGTTGTGTATTGGTAGTGTATATTTTCATGTATTTTTCTGTGTATTTTGTCAAGTATTTGTTGTGTATTTTTTCCATGTATTTGTAGTGTAGATTTTCATGTATTTTGTCATTTATTTTGTCGTGTATTTTGTTGTGCTTTTGTAGTGTATATTTTCATGTATTTTTTCGGGTGTTTTGACAATTATTTTTCATTTATTTTGTCATTTATTTTGTCAAGTATTTTGTCGTTTATTTTTTCATGTATTTGTAGTGTATATTTTCATGTATTTTTTTTCATGTATTTTGTCATATGTTTTGTCATGTATTTTGTCATGTTTTTTGACATGGAGTGCAGTGGTTAGCACATTCAGCTAAATCGGTAACGCTCCCTGGTTCGAGACCGGGTGAAAACACATGTTGGCCTGGAGAGGGATGGGTACCACCAGGTTGTACTTGCCCAAGACACACCACAGGAAATGATGCCCCTACGACTCCAGTGTTACCTATGCATTGATCGAGATCATAACTCCATTTTTGACCCGGAACAATAATAATTAATAATAATAATTTCCTTTGTATTGTCATTCTTTGTAACAATGTACACAGAACGAAATGTCGATACACCTGACCCGTTGTAGCGAGCCGATGCAGCCGCAGCCAACAGAGGGCGCCGCCATTTTACCAATGTTATAAGTCCAGCTTTCCTTGTTCTTAATGCTTCTTGATCGCCTTTGAGACCTCATTGATACAATTGTGTCCATCTTTTCACCGAAATAATTGAAACCTGCATCTCATAGCTTCCTGTTTTCCCGACTGGCAAGAAACCAGATTGCTCATCTGGGCTTGGCCATGTTTCCATGGTCACGCCGTAGTAGCTCGATTACGCGAATCGCCGATCGAGTCTTAATAGCTTCGGATGAAACCGTGTCGTCGTTTCGCAGCGTAGAGAAGATTCAAATCAGCAAACGAGCCGTGCTTCATTTCATTTTCCTCACTCGTTTAGAAATGGAGGTTCGTGTGTCTGAAAGAGATCTGGAGGGTAGAGCGCTAGTTGTGGGAATTCTGGCTCTTTGGTCATGGGTCGCTAAAAGGAGACGGCTCTTTTTGGCTAATGAACGACTCTTTGGATTCATTTGTTGATCACTTTCCGGAAGCTTCAAATCATTTTTGGTATTTTGGTATATTGTTGTTCACTTCCGGTATCTTTCTATTCACTTCCTGTCCAATTTGGCATCACTTCCTGTAAGAGGGCACTCGTTTTGTGGAACCAATTTCTGGAAATAGAACTCAAAATTGTGACTCACTTCCTGTAACTTTTTGTTCTTTTATTGCCAAATTTTGTATTATTTTCTATGGATGAGTACTCCCTTCCTGTAATATTTCACCCATTTCTGGAAATAGGCTATAAAATAGCTTAAAACTATTGTAGGAATTTGGACACATTGTGCTTCACTTCCTGTAATTTTGTGTTCACTTCCTGTAAAACTTGGAACCACTTCCTGTACAAGAGCACTCACTTTCTGGAAGCTTTAACTAATTTCTATAAATATACTGCGACGTACCCTAAACCACTTTTTGGTATTTTGGTATATTGTGTTTCACTTCCTGTGTCTTTCTGTTCACTTCCTGTCCAATTTGGGATCACTTCCTGTAAAAGGGCACTCATTTTCTGGAGCCAATATCTGGATTTCCTGTAACTTTTTGTTCTTTTACTGCCAAATTTTGAATCACTTTATTTCAATGAGTACTGGAATATTTCACCCATTTCTGGAAATAGGCTATAAAATTTCTTAAAACTCTTATGGGAATTTGGACATGTTGAGCTTCACTTCCTGTAATTTTGTTGTTACTTCCTGTAAAATTTGGAACCACTTCCTGTAAAAGAGCACTCACTTTCTGGAAGCTTTAACTAATTTCTATAAATATGCTGTGACGGACCCTAAACCAATTTTTGGTATTTTGGTATATCACTTCCTGTATCTTTCTGTTCACTTCCTGTCCAATTTGGGATCACTTCCTGTAAAAGGGCACTCATTTTCTGGAACCAATTTCTGGGAATAGGACTCAAAAGTGTGACTCACTTCCTGTAACTTTTTGTTCTTCTACTGACAAATTTGGAATCACTTTCTATAGATGTGTACTCACTTCCTGGAATATTTCACCCATTTTGTGTTCACTTCCTGTAAGATTTGGAACCACTTCCTGTACAGGAGGTCTCACTTTCTGGAAGCTTAAACCAAAGTCTGGAAATATAGAGGGGGGGGGGGCTGTAGTGCAAACCAATATTAAGAATTTAAACTCATTCTGCCTTACTTCCTGTGACTTTTTGTTCACTTCCTTTTCAATCCAGAACCGCTTCCTGTAACTTTTTGTTCTCTTACTGCCAAATTTGGAATCACTTTCTATAGATGAGTACTCACTTCCTGGAATATTTCACCCATTTCTGGCAAAAGGCTGTGAAATACTTTGACACTATCATAGTAATTTGGACACATTGGGCTTCATTTCCTGTAATTTTGTGTTCACTTCCTGTAAATTTTGGAACAACTTCCTGTACAAGACCGCTCGCCTTCTGGAAGCTTCAACCAATACATGGAAATAGGCTGTGAAATATTGTAAACCACTCATAGAATTATGCTTCACTTCCTGTAACTTTTGGTTCACTTCCTGTCCAATTGGGAATTACTTCCTGTGGAAGAACATTCACATCCTGGAAGCTTCAAACAATCTGTAAATTGGCTTTAACATGCCCTATGCCACTCTTATGATTTCCGATAAGTTATGATTCTCTTCCTGTAACTTTTTGTTCACTTCCTGTGCAATTTAGAATGACTTCCCGTAGAAGAGGACTCACTTCCTGAAAGCTTTAACAAATTTCTAGAAATAGGCCATGACACCCCCTAAACCTCTTGTAGGGATTTGGAGACATTTTGCTTCACTTCCTGTAACTTTTCTTTCACTTCCTGTCCAACAGTGATGGAAATTCCGGCTTTTTACAGAGAGCCGGCTCTTTTGGCTCGGCTCACTAAAAAGAGCCACGCAAACGGTTCTATCGATACATTGCCATATATTCTGGAACACTATGCACATAATGACTTAATGCTTTTATAAAATGTATTTTATTATTTCATAATTCTATTTTATTATAGTACAATTTATTTTTTCGACACTTCACTATAAACATACCTGATCTTCGCTTGCAGATCGCTCCGGGCCTTGATCGCCCTTCTGAAAATAAAATGACAGAAAAAACAAAATGTTAAATTCATTTCTTTTCAACAGCAATTCGAGAAGGCCAGACGCACAAGGACAGACATCGCGACGCTCTTCTCCGTGATGATGGGGCCACATGGGGTCTTTTTAGGCCAATACCAAGTACTGATACCACTTGTTTTATGGATGGGCTTGTAGCGATAGCAAGTATCGGTGTCAGGCCGATACTGGGCTGTGTTTAAAAGACAGTATTTTATAAAGACGAGTTCTAGACGTTGTATTTTGGGTACAAGTATGCTCCAGAAAACACTTCTCTCTCGCCTTTTTCTTTCTTTTTTTTTTTCCAAATCACAAAATCCAAAGACATTTTCCTCCTCTGTGTTGAAGGTAAAAACCGCGTGACTTCCTCCTTCCACCTCCCTTACGTCATGCGTCATTTCTGCTTCTTGCCAATAGCTTACAAGCTTCACAAAGTTTTTTTCTTTCACTATTTGCAGCTTGTCATCTGCGGAATACGATTTTCTTTTCAGTGCCATTTTGTTCGGTTTCACTTTCCTACGCTGCACGCCGCCGAGATGCGCACTTGCAGTGCAGACCTGATTGAATGAATGAATGAATGAAAACTTTATTCAAAATAAAAACATGTTTTTTTGTGTTTAAATTTGAACAAGTGAATAGTTGGACATTGTTGATTTCGTCTTGTAAATTGTTCCAAAGTTTGACTCCACACACAGACACACACATACTTTTCCTGGTGGTTCTCACCTATGGGATTATGAATTCACTACAGCCCCTTAAGTTATAATTTCCCTCTTTCCGAATGAATAATTTACGGATGTTTTCTGGCACACTGTTTTTGTTGCTCTTAAATAGCAGTTGTGCGGTGAAAAATTGTACTAAATTATCTCATTTTATTAATTTGGACTGCAGGAATGAAATATTAGTATGATCTCGACCTGATTTGACGGACTCCAAGTAACGCCCAGTTCGGTGTTGAAGTATGCACAGCCGTAGTCAAGCTTGGGGTTTATTTCGGGCTCGGTTATCAAATCAAGTTAATCCGTCGGGTTTAGGCGGGTTCGGGTTTATATACCCATGACTCGGTTCGGGTCGGGCTGAAATTTTTAGGCCCTATCTTACCTCTAACTTGGATTGTTTTAATAAGACGCATACCTGTCAACCCATACGTTTTTGCCGTACAAAGTACCTTTATTATGCATTTTGAGACGTGTACGACGTACGAAAAAATCTGTACGGAAAAACGCAAATTTGTCAATGATGGGTACCGTCCGTTAAACACCGACTATCACCAAACGGCAACCCAATCAAGTCAAACGAGTTCGCAAGTCATTCTGATCTGAAAACAACACGCGTTGTTGATTGAGTAAATTTGAAATACAAGTGGTCTTAAAAAACATCAGATTTCATGTAGTAGTTGTGTAGTGAAAGGAAGTCCGTCTCTTTTTAGTGAAGCGGCATTTTCGGCTCAACTCATTAAAGAGAGCTGGCTGTGGTCTTAAAAAACATTGGATTTTATGTGGTAGTTGTGTAGTGAAAGGAAGTCCGTCTCTTTTTAGAGAACCGGCTTTTTCGGCTCAACTCATTAAAGAGAGCCGGCTCTCAAACGGCTCCTTTGCTTTGATGCATTATATTACGTATTATTATGTTGTATAAAGAAGTTAAAAACAAAGGAAGTATAAAAGGAGAAAATGAAAAAAGACAGGTTTGTGGTTATCCCTTGAATCTGTATATTACCAACAATAATTGAATGCAGAAAATGAATTTCTAATTGAATAAGTAAATGTATCATCCTACTTAATTATATTTGTTTCTATCTCTTTTGCTCTTTCTGTCTCTCTCTTTCTTTATCCCTCTTTCTTATGTCCCTTTTCTTCTCTTTGTTTCTATCTCTTTCGCTCTTTCTGTCTCTCTCTTTCTTTATCCCTCTTTCTTCTGTCTCATTCTTTCTCTTTGTTTCTCTTTGTCTCTCACCCTCTGTCTTTCTCTCTCTCTCCCTCTCTCTTTTATTCTCTTTTTCTTTCTCTTTCTCTCTTGTTTCTATTTCTTGTCTATTTCATCATCTCTTTCCCTCTCTTTCTTTTGGTTCCCTCTTCCTTTTCTATTTCTATTTTTATTTTTACCCTCACTGTTTCTTTCTTTTAGTTTCTTTCTCCTCACTGCACCCCTCCCAAATTTCAGAAAAATGACTTTTCTCTTAAAAGCGGCCTCCCGTTTTCTCTCTCTTTTCTTTCTCTCTTTCTCTTTCTTTTGTTCATTCTCTCTTTCTCTTTGTGTCCTTTTTTTCTAACTCTCTTTCGGTCTATCTTTCTCTTTCTATTTCTTTGAATCATTTTTTCCTCTATCACTCCCTCTCTGTCTTTCTCTCACATTCTATCTCTCTCAATTTCCCTCTCTCTCACTTTCACTCTCTTTATCTCTTTCATTTTTTCTGTCTCTCTGTCTTTCCTTATCCCTCTTTCTTCTGTCTCATTCTTTCTCTTTGTTTCTCTTTGTCTCTCACCCTCTGTCTTTCTCTCTCTCTCCCTCTCTCTTTTATTCTCTTTTTCTTTCTCTTTCTCTCTTGTTTCTTTTTCTTATCTATTTCATCATCTCTTTCCTTCTCTTTCTTTTTGTTCCCTCTTACCTTTCTATTTCTCTTTTTATTTTTATCCTCACTGTTTCTTTCTTTTGGTTTCTTTCTCCCCAATGCCCACCTCCCACATTTCAGAGCAATGACTTGGACAGGTTTTTCTCTTAAAAGCGGCCTCCCGTTTTCTCTCTCTTTTCTTTCTCTCTTTCTCTTTCTTTTGTTCATTCTCTCTTTCTCTTTGTCTCCCTTTTTCTCTAACTCTCTTTCGGTCTATCTTTCTCTTTCTATTTCTTTGAATCATTTTTTTCCTCTATCACTCCCTCTCTGTCTTTCTCTCACGTTCTATCTCTCTCAATTTCCCTCTCTCTCACTTTCACTCTTTATCTCTTTCACTCTTTCCTTATCCCTCTTTCTTCTGTCCCTTTTCTTCTCTTTGTTTCTCTTTGTGTCTCACCCTCTGTCTTTTTCTCTCCCTCTCTCTTTTATTCTCTTTTTCTTTCTCTTTCTCTCTTGTTTCTATTTCTTGTCTATTTCATCATCTCTTTCCCTCTCTTTCTTTTTGTTCCCTCTTCCCTTTCTATTTCTCTTTGTATTTTTACCCTCACTGTTTCTTTCTTTTAGTTTATTTCTCCTCACTGCCCACATTTCAGAGCAATGAGTTGGACAGGTTTTTCTCTTAAAAGCGGCCTCCCGTTTTCCTCTCTTATGAGCCAGAGTGTTGTAAATTCCTTCTTCAGACTTTTCATTGGATTCAAAGTGCTAATGAGCAGGGGAAAGTCAACATGTGGTTCTGGATCTCCGTCACGTACATTTAAACTCTTGGATTTCCATGAGAAAAGCACATGTGTGGCACAGGCTTTTTAGATCAGGGGTGTCAAAAATAAGGCCCGCTGGCAGGATCTGGTCCACCAATGATGTTTAATCCGGTCCGCGAGGCAAGGGTGAGAGAAGAGCGAGAGAAGAACGAGCTGAGGTTTTAAATATGTCCTCGTGATGTCGCCGAAGCCGTTTCTCTCTCTCTTTTTGTTTCTTTCTATCTTTGTTTTGTATCTTTCTTTCTCTGTTTATCACTGTTTTTTCACTCTTTTTCTCTTCCTTTCATTCTTTCTTTCTCCTTGTCTCCCTTTTTCTCTCACTCTTTCAGTCTATCTTACGCTTTCTATTTCTTTGACTTCCTTTTTTCTCTATCACTTTCTCTTCCTTTCTCTCTTTCTTTCACTCTCTTTTCTTACCCCCCTCTCTCTCTGTTCCCTCTCTCTCTTTCTGTCACTCTCTTTCTATCCCTCTTTCTCTTTCTATTTCTATTTCTTTGAATCCTTTTTTTCTCTATCACATCCTCTCTTTCTTTCTCTCACTTTCCCTCTCTTTATCTCTTTCACTCTTTCTGTCTCTCTCTTTCCTTATCCCTCTTTCTTCTGTCTAATTAGTTCTCTTTATTTCTCTTTGTCTCTCTCTCCCCCTCTCCCTCCCTCTCTCTTTTATTCTCTTTTTCTTTCTCTTTCTCTCTTGTTTGTATTTCTTCTCTATTTCATCATCTGTTTTCTTCTTTTTCACTCAATCTATCTTTCTTTTGTTCCCTCTTCCCTTTTTATTTATTTTTCATTTCCTCTCTCTGGCTGTTTCTTTCTTTTAGTTTCTTTCTCTCGCTCAATGACTGTCTCCCCCCCTTTTTTTTTTCTCTCTCTGTTTTCTCTTTCCCTCTCTTCTCTCTCTGTTTTTTTCACTTTCTTTGTTTGTCTTTCACTTTATTTATATTCCTTTCTTTCTTTCTTTCTTTCTTTCTTTCTTTCTTTCTTTCTTTCTTTCTTTCTTTCTTTCTTTCTTTCTTTCTCTTTCCATTTCCTTCTCTCTTTCTTTCACTCCATTTATCTCTTTCACTTAATCTCCCCTGTGTCTTTTCTTACTCCTCTCTCTTCTGTCTCATTCTCTCTCTCTTTCTCTCTCTCTTTCGCTCTCTCTCTCTCAATCTCTTTTATTATCTTTTTCTTCATCTTTCTTTTTTTCTATTTTTTAACTATTTTCTTAATCCCTTTCCCTCTTTTTCTCTCTTTCTCGTTTTCTTTTTGTTCCTCCATTTCTCTCTCTCTTTCTTTCTCACCTTCTCCTTTCCTCTATTTTCCCTTTCTATTTTTCTTCTTATTTCTCTCTCTCACCCTTTTTATATTTCTTTCTTTTTGTTTCTTTCTGTCTAACGTCTGTGTTTTCCCTCTCTTTTTCTTTCTCTTTTCTCTTTCTCTCTCTTCTCTCTATTTTTGTTCACTTTCTTTGTTTTTCTTTCACTTTCTTTATTGTTCTCTTTCTTTTCTTTCACTTTCTTTCTTTCTTTCTTTCTTTCTTTCTTTCTTTCTTTCTTTCTTTCTTTCCCTTGAATTTACCAGTGCTTTTTCTACCAAGTGAGCTACAACAACATCGACACCCCTCCTCTAGATCGAGAAGAAAGTTTCTTCCATGTGGTGGCGGAGCCTTTTTTTTTTTTTTTTTTTTTTTTTTTTTTTTTTTTTTAAACTCTTGCGGCCGGACAATCCCTAGACCAGATGAGGAGGACCATTATGGACAAAAGCCTCCAAGTTCCTGCAGAAAACGGCTTCACCGCAAGCTTGAAGTCAAACAGGCTGCGGCCACATGAAGCTCAAAGGGTTTTTTGTTTCCACAGTGGGTTTTATTTGGAGTGTTTTGGGCAAGATTGCTGCAAAAACCATTACAATGAGATGTTGGTCCGCTTTGGAAATCTAATTATATGGAATTGCTTTTCGGAGTTATTTTGTCTGCTGCGATTTCCAAGTGCACAGACGCTATCACACGTGGATGCTTTCTCTTTCTGAGGGGAACCTACGAAGTACTTAAGTGTGTTTTTTGGGGTAAAAAACACTCCTCTTTTGTGTTTTTTTTTAAATTCTGTAGTACTGCTGAATTTATCTCCGTTTTTAAGTACCGTATTTTCTGCACTATAAGGCGCACCTAAAAGCCTTTATTTTTTTCAAAAGCTGACCATGCGCCTTATAATACAGTGCGCCTTATATATGGATCAATATTAAGTCGCAAAGAACGCGGTGTATGCTGGGATTTATTTACCGGCGTTTCATTGGCTAACCAATGTGTCAATCATCATTTGAATCGCTCACTATTGGCTAAAGTTATTCGGAGGTCAAGGGGCGGATCCTTTTTATCATTTACAGGCTGGCATAGGCTAAAGCGGCAAAACAAAGCCTGCAATTGGCTGAAAAAGATGAATGTGAATCACACGTTGGGTTGACAGCATAGGGAAAGCATTTTTTACTATTCTGTATTTGTAAATATTATATTCTCCTGGATTTACTACACTCACGGATATAAGAGGACCATGGTTGCACATTATTATTGAACACAACGACTTCGGTGAGCTACTCCGGCTATATATTTTCCCTGTATCTTGTTTCAGACTGAACTGTGATAAGCGGTGCAGATAATGGATGGAATGGAGTGTCTATTTTTAAATTAAACTCAATTCCAAGTGTTTATTGTCATATGCACAATAAAGTTGCGAGCGAAAAAGAAAATAGAAACTAAGGAATGGTTGGCATTTCTTGAATCCCAAGACTTTAACCTTCCGAATGATGGAACGATGCATTTGAGTGACATCGTACGGACACCGCATCCGCACGTGTCTACGACGTTCCCATTGTAGCGCCTTATAATCTGGTGCGCCTTATGTATGGAAAATATAGGACCAAAAACAATTTTTTGGGGGTGCGCCCTATAACCCGGTGCGCCTTATAGTGCGGAAAATACGGTAACTCTACCAATGTAGTACAACCGAAAAACGAGTGCTACAAGCTACATAAAGAATACCAACGACGAAGTGACCATAACGCACCATTTCGCTCCTCAGCCTTTTTGAGGTTTTTGGGTACCCGTAGCAGCAAGATGGCAAACCACTATGTCAGCTAGGTGAGCCTGTAGTTATGTGTACTTTTTACAAGTTTTTTGATGGACGAGTAGTTAAAAAAATTGATGTTCTAATTATTCCTTTTTCATGATTGTTGTTTTCTACCAGTAGAGGGTGCTAAATAATATACACTGTCCCTTTAAACTGTTATATTTAGGTCGTGAGTTCGAGACCCTAGTTTTTGAAAATTCTACTGTAGTACAGATCGTTAATTATGGAAAAATATTTTTTTTTTTCCAGTTATTTAGGTTTAGGTATATTGTTATCCTGCAATCATGACTTTAAGCCAGGAGATGGCAGCAGAGTAACACGTGTTTTGAGTTTATTTCGTAGACTCGCTCTTCTTATTTCATCTTTTTGGGGGTTTGTTCCGCCCCTGATTAAAAATGGAATAAAAGCAGATAGGTGCCATGGGATTTAATGCATAAGGGCTCTTTGAACTCAGTGGGGCGTTATTAACACATCTTTAGTCGAATTTTTTTTTTTTTTTTAAGTTTTTTTGTCATTTTTGGGGGTATTTTTTGGTAAAGTACGTTTTTAATTTTCAATCTATTTATTTAGAAATGGGTCTTATATTATTATTTTTTAATTTGTGAAGTAACCTATTAATCTATTTTTTATATATATTATATATTAGGCAAAGTCCTTAATTAGACAAGGAGCCTTTAAGGCAGGTGTGTCTAAAAGGCGGCCCGCGGGCCGGATCAGGCACGCGTGACATGAGAAATACGGGCTACCCTATGAAATAAGTCCATTTGATTTCTCCAAAGTCAGGTGCCACTCACAAAGATGCTGGAGATGATTTGCTTTATGGCTTTTCCTCTTTTTTTTTCTCTTCCTCTATCTTTATCTCTCTCTCTTTCTCTCTTTCTCTCTCTCTGTCTCTGTCTCTGTCTCTTTCTCTCTCAGTTTCTCTTTCCCTTTCTCTCTCTCTCTCACACACTTCTGTTTGTCTCTATCTTTCTCTCGCTCTCTCTTTCTGTTTCTTTTCTTTCTGTTTTTTCTCTCTCTTTCTTTTCTCTCTCTCTGTTTTTCTCTTTCTGTTTTTATTTCTTTCTCTCTGTCTTTTTTCTCTATCTTTGTCTCTCTCTTTTTCTTTCTTTTTTACTCTTTGTCTCTCTTTCTTTCTCTCTCTCTTTCTTTTTTTCTTTCTCTTTTCCTTCTTTATTTCCCCTCTCTCTTTTCTCACTATTTCTTTTTATCTCTTCTTTATCTCTTTTTCCCTCTCTCTTCTCTCACTATTTCTTTCTTATTTTTCCACCCCCTCCTTATCTTATTTCTCTTTCTCCTCTCTTTCTCTTCTCTTTCTCTTCTCTTTCTTTTCTCTCTCTCTTCTCTTTCTCTTCTCTATCTCTTCTCTTTCTCTTCTCTTTCACTTCTCTTTCTCTTCCCTTTCTCTTTTCTTTATATTCTCTTTCTCACCTCTTTTTCTTTTTTCTCTTTCTCTCTCACTCTCTCTTTCCCTTTCTTTGCTTTTTTTCTCCCTCCCTTTTTCTCTTTTTCTGTACCTCTCTCTTCCATTCTTCCTCTTTCATCTACTAGTCTGGCCCCCCGAGATCTTTCTTTTCACATGTGGCGGATATCGTCTAAAGCGATGTATGTTATCGAGCACTTTATTTATAAGCGCAAAACGCATTAAAAACAAAAAAAACAACCAAAACACAAACATGATCGTTTTTGTTGTTTAAATAAATAGAAAAACTGTCTATTTAATGTAAATAAATTGTCAGTTAATTTTAAGAGGGGCAAAGTGGAGGAAAAAAGAAAGAAATAGTGAGAGAAAAGAGAGGTAAACAAGAGAAGAAGTAGAGATGAAAAGAAAAAGAGAGGGAAAACATAGGAGAAATAGAGAAAGAAAGAAAAAAGAAAGAGAAAGAGAAAGAAAGAGAGAGAGAAAGAAAGGGAGGGATGGAGAGAGAAGGAAAGAAAAGGAGGAATGGAAAGCGAGGGAGAGAAAGAAAGAGGGACAAAGAAGGAGAAAGAAAGAAAATTCCTCATGGAACATGACCCAAACGAATGTTCACTGTACTCTCTCTCTCTCTCTCTCTCTCTCTCTCTGTCTCTCTCTCTCTCTCTCTCTCTCTCTCTCTCTTTCTCTCCCTCTCTCTCTCTCTCTCTCTCTAGTCATTAAAGTATTTGTTTTACAATGACATATTACGAGTGTTCGTTGCTACAGTGAAGTCTGCTACTTTTTTAGATACGGTTATAATGGGGCATTATGGGAAAGAGTTCAGCCAAAACATTGTTGTACAGGGTGGTACAATGAGTGAAGATTGTGTTATCCATCCATCCACCCATCCATCCATCCATTATCTTCACCGCTTATCCCCAGTAGGGTCGCAGGGGTGCTGGAGCCCATCCTAGCAGTGGGCAGGGTACCCTGAACTGGTTCATTATTAGCTAGCTATTAACCTTTTTTTAGCGTTCTATCTGGCTATTTAATTGACTTTTTGCTCTTTGAGCTGGCTTCCTTTTAGTTTTTTTTTTTACCTGTTTACCCTTCTAGCTATCATGCTACCTTTTAGCTATTTAGGAAGTCACCTAGCTAAGTTTCTATTTCTCTCTTTTTTGCTAGTTATCAAGCTATGTTCTGGCTTCATTACTAGCTAGCTATTAGCCTTTTTAGCGTTCTATCTGGCTATTTAATTGTTTTTTTGCTCTTTGAGCTAGCTCCCTTTTAGTTTTTTTTTTACCTGCTTACCTTTCTAGCCTTCACGCTAACTTTTTAGCTATTTAGGAAGTCACCTAGCTAAGTTTCTATTTCTCTCTTTTTTGCTAGTTATCAAGTTATGTTCTGGCTTCATTACTAGCTAGCTATTAGCCTTTTTAGTGTTCCATCTGGCTATTTGATTGACTTTTT
This sequence comes from Urocampus carinirostris, assembly GCF_059441175.1. Taxonomy (NCBI): domain Eukaryota; kingdom Metazoa; phylum Chordata; class Actinopteri; order Syngnathiformes; family Syngnathidae; genus Urocampus; species Urocampus carinirostris. The sequence goes on from NC_142366.1 coordinate 18,991,846, forward strand.
GCTCTTTGAGCTAACTTCCTTTTAGTTTGTTTTTGCCTGTTTACCTTTCTCGCTATCAAGCTAACCCTTTTAGCTACGTATTTAAAAAGCCATCTAGCTAAGTTTCTATTTGAGAAATTCATATCAAACCGGATGCTCTTTGCGCTACTTAGAAACAAAAAGTAGCTCTAAGACCCCCTGTCTTAAAGGGACACTGTGTTAAAAATGACCACTAGATGTCACTGTTTCGCAAAGCGTAACCGAGAACAAGTGTTACAAATATCGGCTGCCCCTCAGTTTTGAATACATTTCAGTAAATACAGGGAAAATAACGCGGCCGCTTTGATTCATAGTTTGTATTCCTTCTTGCTTATTTAGCACTCGTTTTCTGTTGAGGGACACCCTCCGGAGAGATCTGGCGTTCCAACATGACACACTGCGGCTTAAAATCCAGCGAGGCTTGTACAGAGAAAAACAAATGGAGTTTTGTTCTTATAATGACGCATGTCGGTTTTGTTAAGGAGCGCTTTGTAGTCCAGAATTGAAGGCAATTTCATTTCTTGGATAGAAAGAGAACAGGGGGGAACTCATTTTAACTCGGGGGCCGGACTAGTAGATTAGAGAGAAACAGAAAGAGAGAGAAAGAAATAATCTGAAAGACAGGGAGAGAAAGAGAGAGGGTGGGACAAAGAAAGAGAGATAAAAGAGAAAGAGAGAACGAGAGAAACTAAATATATAAAAAGAGAAATTGTGAGAGAGGGGGGAAAGAAAGCGAGAGAAAGAAAGAAATCCAAAAAGAAATAGAAAGAGAGAAAAAGAGAAAGAAAAAAATGAGTGAAAAAGAGAGAGACAGAGCTAGAGAGAGAAGAAAGAGAGGGAGAGAACGTGAGAAACAAAATAGATAAAAAGAGAAATTGTGAGAGAGAGTGGAAGAAAGAGAAAGAAAGAAATCCAAAGAGAAGTAGAAAGACAGAAAAAGGGAAAGAGAGAAGGGAAAGCGAGTGAGAGAAAGAGAGAAAAGAGAGTAAACAAAAAAGAAAGAGGGAGCAAAGGAAGGTAAAAAGACACACAGAGAAAGAAACAAAGAGGAACAAAGAAAGAGAAAAAGAGAGACACACAGACTGAACAAGAGAGAGACAGAAAGTGAGAGAAAAAGGAAGGAAGAGAGAGAGAGAGAGAGAGAGAGAGAAAGAAAAGAGTGAGAGAGAGAAAACATGAGAAACAAAATAGATAAAAAGAGAGATAGTAAGAGAGGGGGAAAGAATGAGAGAGAAAGAAAAAAAAATACAATGAGAAATAGAAAGAGAGAAAGAGAGTAGGGAAAAGAGAAGGAAAGAAAGAGAGAAGAAGATAAGGAGAGAAAGGGAAAGCAAATGGGAGAAAGAGAGAAAAGAGAGAAAAGGAAAAAGACAAAATAGAGTAAAAATAGGTAAAAAGACAGAGAGAGAAAGAGAGACACAGTGAAAGAGAGAGAGACAGAGTTAGAACATAATAAACAAAAGATATAAAAAGAGAAATAGTGCGAGAGGGGGAAAAACGAGACATAGAAATAAATCCAAAGAGAAATAGAAGGAGAGGAAGAGAGAATGAAGAGAAAATAAAGGAAGAAAAAATAGAGAAGAGGAGGAAGAGAGAAGGGGAAAGTAAGTCAGAGAAAGAGAGAAAAGAAAGAAAAGGAAAATAGGAAGAGGGATCAAAAGAAGGTAAAGAGACACAGAGAGAGAAAGAGACAAAGAGAGAGAAAAAGAGAGAAAAAGGGTGAAAGAGAGAAATAGAGAGTAAGGGAGTAAAAGAAAGAGACAGAGAAAGAAATACAACTGAAGCATTTGTGAGTGGCACCTGGCTTTGGCAAGATCAAGTGGACATATTCCAACCAGCAGCTCGTTTTTCTCTCGCGCTTCTCTGAGCGTTTTCTGAATCAGGTCCGCAAATGTCAGAAGATAAGTCCTACCTGCTCTTGGGCGGACTCGACGCAAGAGTCTGCGGGGCAGTCCAGCGCATAAGACAGCAGGCTGGCCTGCAGGCAGAGCAAAAACAACCACGGAGTAAGCCCCATCGCCATCCGGTCCCAGAAGCGGAGTGTTCCCAACCCCCGTCCGCTCCTCCCTTTATACTCTCGCCTCCTCTAATGAGGACCAGATGCCGGGGAAACATGCGCCCCTGCCAGATTTCATGCAGACACGCAGTTCGCCGCAAACCAAGCGCTCCCCACTCAAGCCAACCGACCGCGGTCCAGCGCGAACGTGTAAGAGACATCTTCTGAAGACCGGATTCGCTCCAAACACCGTCAAGCAACAATAAAGATTTCATACCAGTCAACCTACACGATTCTATCGTGTTTTTTTGCTAAACTAAACTACTTTATTCGTCTTTATTTTTGTGTGTGTTTGTATGTGACTTATAAGTTCCAAAACGGTAGAACCGGTTCTCGTGCCAAAAGTTCATAGTCGCCCTTTAAGCCCCTGCGAGTGTTTTTAACTTGGTTTTGTGTCAAGGTGGCCCCAGTAAATACCAATTGATAAACATTTGCTCTCGTGTACAAGAAGAACATGCAGCTCTTTGGTGCTTTTTTAATAAACCACAGCCCTAACAATTTGAATCAGGGGATGGTGTAAAGATAGTTTGCACACTACAGGAAGTCGAATAACCGTTCGGGAACTTATATATGCTTACTACGTGAAAGACCAGACTTGAATTGCCCTCAACTGCGCTCACTCTTTCAGCCCCAGCTGCCACTCGTTTCCTAATGACTCCTGTCCCTATTTAAGCACGTCATTCTCGTTCACTCCTTGTCAGTCCGTCAGCAAACCTCAGCGCATGCAAGGATGGCACTTTTGACTCTGGCTCCCGTTTTGTTCCCGACCTGTTCTTCTATCCTGCCTGATTCCGTCCCCTGTTTCCTGTATCGATGCCCAATCCACGTTCTGTTCCCTTGCTACCCGTATCCTGCCTTATTCCGTCCCCTGTTTCCTGTATCGATCCCCTGTCCACACTTCGTTCTCCCGTCCTGGCTACCCGACTTTTTCGGATCCACGATCACGCTTCGTTCTCCTGTCCCAGCTACCCAACTTGTCCGATACACGCTCCATTCCCCTGTCCCGGCTACCTGTTTCCTGCCTGATCCTGTCCCCTGTCTCCTGTTCTCCTGTATCAATCCCCCATCCACGCTTCATTCTCTCGTCCCGGACACCCGACTTGTTCAGATCCACAATCACGCTTAGTTCTCCCGTCCCGGCTATCCTGCCTGATTCCATCCCCTGTTTCCTGTATCGATCCCCGATCCACGCTCCGTTCCTGCCTGATTCTGTCCCCTGTCTCCTGAATCGATCCCCTATCCACGCTTCATTCTGCCATCCCGGCTTCCCGACTTGTTTTGATTCCCGATCATGCTTCGTTCTCCCGTCCCAGGTACCCGACTTGTTCCGATCAACACTCCGTTCTCGTGTCCTGGATACCCGCATCCTGCCTGTTTCCATCCCCTGTCTCCTGTATCGATCCCCGATCCACGCTTCGTGCTTCCTGACTTGTTCCGATTCACGCTCCGTTCTCCTGTCCCGGCTACCCGTATCCTGCATGACTCCGTCCCCAGTCTCCTGTATCAATCCCCGATCCACGCTTCGTTCTCCCATCCCGGCTACCTGACTTGTTCCGATCCACGATCATGCTTCGTTCTCCTGTCCCGGCTACCCGTATCCTGCCTGTTCTGTCCCCTGTCTCCTGTATCGATCCCCGATCCACGCTTCGCTCTCCCGTCACAGCTCCCCGACTTGCTCCGATCCACGATCACGCTCTGCTCTCCGGCCCCGCCTGTCTGCCCCGCCACGTGTCACCATTCTCTCTGACTTCCTGCTCCTCCTGCCCAGTGAGCACCAGATCGCTGTCTTTTTCCTCTCGTCCTGACTTCCCCGATCCCTCAATAAAGCATCGTGCGAAACGTTACACGTTTGGGTCCACTGCTTGTTCCAGTCCTGACAATCCTTGGGTAAGTTGTGCATGAATAGTCCTTTTGTCTAACTGGATGGAAGGAGTGACTCTATAAGAGCCTCCAGGACTTCCTGTATTGTTCCCCTCTGGTATTGGAAACCCTCAGTGGAGAAGAAGTGGAGTAAATAGGTTCTCTCCAGGTTACACAGTTTTCTTAAAGAAACATGTCCTTGTTCCAGAAATTTCCCCACCAGGGCCAAGAATGTTGAGGAGACTGTTATTGTGAATGTCTCTCAAGTGAGACCACAACTGCAGGCCTGCTGACAGGACGGATGAAGGTCTGGAGACGCGAAGAGAACGAGTGAAAAACGACCTGGGTTGTTTTTGGCACTCAAACTGGGACCTTCTCAAGAAGTTCGGAGGATGAGTTTATGTGACGTGTCGAAACGCTTTGCAGTCTGTCCCAGCGCTCGTCTCGGGATCGAGACGTCGCAGGTTCGATTCCCGGATCCTCTGTGTTATATATCGAAGTGTCCCCTGGCTTGACACTGATAACCAATAAGCAGGTAGTTGCCTCGCATAGCTGACGCTGCTATCGGTGTGTGAGTGTGTGTGTTGAAGGATTTCATACAATTGACTATAAAGGATTTTGTATGATCAAATACAAATTACATTTAAATGCAAAAGATATTCACTGGCTGAGCTGTGGGGCGAGGTCAATGCAACCTAGTGGAGAATGATGCTTACAGGAACAGCGGGGAACTGGGACAAAGGGCTGATAAGATAATCCCCTGTCTCTCCTTCCCTCTTTATCCGGACATATTTCAACCTGCCGCTCGTTTTTCTCTTGTGCTTCTCTCAGCGTTGTCTTGCCAGCCGGATTCGATCCCTGATCCGACCCAGACGGCCCTGGTGACGTAGCAAAGCTCGGGGACGTTTCGACCATTTCGGACATCGAGTCGAGGGGCTTTCCCTGGCACGCCCATGGGAGGAGCCGGCACACCAGCTTGGGGAAAAACAAGGGGGAAAGCGAGAAGATAGAGAGAGAGGAGGCTCGACGGAGACTCCAGCGACACTCATTCGGCTAATTCTGCATTTTAATATTTAATTCCTAACGGTGTGAAAGGGTAGACTTGAAAAACTGAACCTCGAGGGATCGAAAAATGAGTGGGACGGTGGTAGACACAACACAGCTGTTCAGCCGCGGTTCAGGAAACCACATGACTCACGTAGGAATGGATGTTTTGAATTAGCTGGGACATGTTTCCTGGCTAATTCATGGACATCGTGCTACTCCGGGGCAGTGGCGTGGGGAGGCAGGTGAGGCGTACATTCCAGATCAGGCCCGCTAAGGGAAAGAAAGAGAAAGTATGAAATCGAGAGAGAGTGAGAGTCAGGGGCATGTGATAGAAAGAGAGAGGAATAAAAAAGGGTTGGAGAGAGAAGCGAAAGTGGAAAGAAGAGAAAAGAGTGAGAGACACAAAAAGCGAGAAGAAAAATAGAGACAGAGAAGAAAAAGAGGGGAAAAGGAAAAGATAAAAGTGGAAGAGAAGAAAGAAAGAAAGAGAGAGAGAGAATGAGATAAAGAAAAGGAGAGAGAGGGAAAGAGAGAGAGACAGACAGACGGACGAAGAGATAAAAGAAAGAAAGAGAGAGAGAGAAAGAGAGAGAGAGAGAGAAAGAGAGAGAGAGAGAGAGAGAGAGAGAGAGAAATAAAGAGAAAGAAATTGATCAAGCGCAAGAGAAAAACGAGCTGCAGGTTGAAATATGTCCACTTGAAGTTGCCAAAGCCAGGTGCCTCTCACCATTGCTGTTCTCTCTCTCTCTCTCTCTCTCTCTCTCTCTCTCTCTCTCTCTCTCTCTCTCTCTCTCTCTCTCTCTTGACTTCATTTACGAGTGAATAAAAAAAAAATTCTACTTTACTTTCTACTTTCTTTTTTTACAGCATTTCAAAACGTTAGGTTGTGTTAGGGGTAAGATCTTGGGTCTAGGTCTGAACCCGAACAGAAATTCACAGTTGGTGTTTGAATTAAAGCTCGGGTTTATTTCGGGCTCGGTTATCAAATCAAGTGAATCTATCGGGTTTTGGCGGGTTCGGGTTATATACCCGCGACTCGGGTCAGGTCGGGCTGAATGATTTAGGCCCATTTTTACCTCTAGTTTGTGTCATGTTTATCCTCTTACAGAAACCATATAGGATATAGTTTCCTCACTTTTTTTTCTAATTTGTAAAGAAAAATCGAATATTTCATACATCATGTCAAGTCACAAATCCTTTAATCCGAAAAAATACTTTAAAAGCCCCACAAACAATTCAATACATCCCCATCTCACAGTATCTTTTTTTTTGCACCCCTGTTTAACACTTCAGCGGCGGGAATGAAACATGGGAAGTAATTCATTCACGAGGAAGGATTGTGTGAAGCATTCTTAGTTCGATTTAGTGACTCTGAAGCAGATCATCTCCTGCATGCTGTTTAGAATAGGATACGGGAGCCAATCAGATGCAGCCAAATTGAGGAAGTGGGTCATTGGTAATGTGATTATAGCTTGAAATAGAAAAAGGAAAAAGTGATGGAATGGGCAGTGTGGCATGAAGGAAACATATAGAGAAAGAAAGAGAGAGAGAGTGAGAAAGTAAGAGAGAGAAAGAGAGTGAGTGATGGAAAGAGAGGGAAAAATAAAAAGAGAGAGATAACCAGGGAAAAGGAGTAATAAGAGTGGAATAGCGAGGAAACAGGAGAAGAAAAAGAATGTTGCTTCATTCCGGTCTCTCTCACTTTTCTCTCTGTCTCTCTCTATGTCCTTCCATTTTTTTCTTTCTCTCTTGTTCTCTCTGTTTCTCTTTCTCTTTCCCTCTCATTTGGTCTCTTTTTCTTCTCCTTTTTGTTGTCTTTTTTTAACTACTTTCTTTTCACTCACTCTTTCTTTCTTCTCTTTTTCTGTAACTCTTTCCCTCTTTTTTCTTCTATTTTTACGGTTTCAATTTTCCTCTCGCTGTTCATTCATTTGTTTGTCTTTCTCTCTGTCTCTCTTTTTCCTCTCTCTTCCCACCTGTTTTTTTTCTTTCTTTTTGCCCTTTTCTTCTCTCTCTTTATTTATCTTTGTCTTCTGTTCTTTTTTATGCTTTCTCTTTCTTGATCTTAAACTCTCTCTTTCTCTTCTTCTCTGCTTTTTGTTCTCTTACTGTCTTTCTTCTCTTTTTCTTTCTCTTTTTTCCAACTTCTTTCTTCCTCACTCTCTCTCTTTACCTCTGTCTCTCTCTTTCTCTCTTTCTTCTTCTCTCTCTCCTTCACTCTTTCTTTGTTCTCTTTCTCTGTCACTCTTTCCCACTTTTTCCTTCTCTTTTTTCTGTTTCTATTTTCCTCTCTTGGTTCATTGATTTTTTTTCTCTTTCTCTCTGTGTCTCTCTTTTTCCTCTCTCTTCCCACCTGTTTTTTCTTTCTTTTTGCCCTTTTCTTCTCTCTCTTTATTTATCTTTGTCTTCTGTTCTTTTTTATGCTTTCTCTTTCTTCATCTTTCACTCTCTCTTTCTCTTCTTCTCTGCTTTTCGTTCTCTTACTCTCTTTCTCTCTCTCTCTTTTCTTCTCTTTTTTTCTATTGCTCTTTGTCTTTCTCTTTTCCGCTCTTTTTTCTTTCCTTTTTTCCTTTCTCTCTCTCTGTCTTTGTCTTCCTCTTCTCTATCTCTCTTGTTTTTCTCTTGTTTTTTTGCTTTTTCTCTCTCTCACTTTTATTACTGCTTCTACCTCTTTCTCTTCTCTTGTTCTCTCTTTCTTTTTATTTATCTCTCTCTCTCCATCACACGCTGGGTTACTCTCACTCTCTTTCTCTCTCTTTCCTTCTCTCTCTCTCTTTCTCTCTTTCTCTCTCTCTCTCACTTTCTTTCATCTCTTTCTCTTTCTCTCTGCCTCTCTCATTTTCTTCTCCCCCTTTTTTCACCTCTTTCTCTGTCTTCCTCTTTCTATTCTGTCTCTCTTTTTCTTCTTTTCTCACTCTTTGTGTCTCTCACTCTTATTACTCATTTTCCCTCTTTCTCTTCTCTGGTTCTCTCTTTCTTTTTATTTAAATCTCTCTTTCTATCACGCGCTCCATTCGTCTCACTTTCTTTCTATCTTTTTATTTCTCTTTCTTTTACCTCTTTGTCTTTCTCTCTGTCTCTCTCTTTCTTTGCTCTCGCTTCTTTTTTCACCTCTTTCTCTGTCTTCTTCATTCTCTTGTGTCTCTTTTTCTCACTCTTATTACTACTTTTCCTTTGTTTTCTTCTCTGCTTCTCTCTTTCTTTTTATTTAGTCTGTCACCCTTATTACTCATTTTCCTTTGTTCTTTTCTCTACTTCTCTCTTTCTTTTTATTTCTCTTTCTATCACGTGCTGCATTACTCTCACTCTCTCTCTTTCTCTTTCTCTCGCTCTCTTTTTATTTTATCTCTTTGTCCTTCTGTCTATCCCTCTCTCTTTTCCTCTCTCTTTTTCTCTATCTCATTCTCTCTGTATCTCTCTTTTTCTTCTCGTCCCCCTTTTTTTTCCTTTCCCTGTTCTTTTTCTTCTCTGTTTTCTTCTCTCGTTTTCTCACTGTGTCTCTCACTCTTTGTCTTTTTCTCTTCTTCCCACGTTCGCTTCTCTCTCTAACCCTTTTTTATTCCTCTGTCTTTTTATCACATGCTCCCTGACTCTCACTCTCTCTCTATTTCATACTTTCTCTTTCCTTTTCTCTCTTTTCTGTCTCTCCTTCCCTATTTCCCTGGACATATTTCAACCTGCCGCTCATTTTACTCTTGCGCTTCTCTGAGCGTCGTCTCGTGGGCCAGATTCAATCCCTTAGCGGGCCTGATACGGCCCACGGGCCGTATAAATAGAATAGAATAGAATATACCTTTATTGTCATTGTTACAAAATGGATTGAACATATTGTGACAACGAAATTGGACGTGGCACTCCAGTTTCACATGTAACAGTGAGGATAAAAGAAAACAAAGAAGATAAAGATGTTTGACGCCCATGTCGTAAGGGATTACTGTATTTGCTTTGTGTTATCGTAACAAAAACCACAACGGAACTGCTAAGTTCGAGCTAGGGTTCCGCAGTCTTGCGGAACCCGGATGTTGAAAAAAGAAAAAAAATACCGAAATGAAAAAGTAGTAAAAAAAAGAACAAAAGAGAAAAAAGAAGGAAAAATTCAGAAAAAAAAGCCAGAAAAAAAGAAAAGAAAGAAACAAAGGGAAGATGTCATTATAAAGGGTTAGGATGATTAGGGACAGGTGTGTGGTGATTGGATACACCTGTGACCAGTGTTCAATTGCGCACTGCTCGCAAATTCTCAGCGCACAAGAAAATCTAGCCAGCGCACAAAAATCAGGGCTCATAATTACTCATTAAGAAGCGACTTAAGTCAAAGTTACAGTACATGAAGGTAGAAATACACGGGTTCCCCTGACTTTGTGTCCTAAATGCGGTATTTTGAAGTCGTAGAACAAAGTTGAGTAAAGTTAGTAGAGTCGGTCGAGAACCGGCTTTTTCGGCTCGGCTCACTAAAAGGAACCGGCTCTTTCGGGTGCTAGATGGCTCTTCAGGTTGTTTTTGATTCTTTAATCCCAACACGACCAAATAATATGTAAAATTGTGCACAAAATGACTTAAAGGAAGGGGGGGGGGGAATAGAACAAAAAAGAAAAAAAATACCGAAATGAAAAAGTAGTAAAAAGCTGAGAAAAAAAAGAACAAAAGAGAAAAAAGAAGGAAAATTTCAGAAAAAAAAGAAAAGAAAGAAACCAAGGAAAAAAAAAGTAAATAGAGATCAAAAAGAAAAAAGTAACACCTCGGAAAAAATAAACACAATGAGATTTTTTTTAAAGGAATTTAAAAAAAAAAGTAGAAAAAAAAACACGGAAAAAAGAAGAAAAAGTTTGTGTTGCATTCAAATAATTTCCAATTATATCAAGTGAATCTTGTTGCCAACATTGTACTTCCACTAGAAAATGTGACTAAGTACAGTTCTGTATCTTACAACCGACTAAATCAGGGGTGTCAAACATGCGGCCCGGGGGCCAGATCAGGCCCGCTAAGGGATTGAATCCGGCCCGCGAGACAAGGCTCAGAGAAGCGCAAGAGAAAAACGAGCTGCAGGTCTAAATATGTCCACTTGATGTTGCCAAAGCCAGGTGCCTCTCACAAAGACGGTGTACTTGTATTTCTTCTCTCTCTCTCTCTCTCTCTCTCTCTCTCTCTCTCTCTCTCTCTCTCTTTCTCTCTTTCTCTTCCTCCCTTTTTCTCTCACTCTCCGTGTCTCTCTCTTTCACTTTCTGTGTCTCTCTCTCTTTCTTTGTTTCTCTTTGTCTCTTTCTCTCTCTGTGTCTTTTTACCTTCTTTTGCTCTCTCTTCCATTTTTCCTTTTCTCTCTTTCCCTCTCTCCTGCTTTCCCCTTCTCTCCTTCTCTCATTCTCTCCTTCTCTCCTTCTCTTTTCTCTCCTTCCCCCTTTCTCTCTTTCTATTTCTCTTTGGATATCATTCTTTCTCTCTATTTCTTTCCCCCTCTCTCACTATTTGTCTTTATATCTTTTTTGTTTCTCACATTCTCTCTCCCTCTCTCTTCTCTCTCTCTCTCTTTCTCCCTTCCTCTCTTTCATTGTCCCACCCTCTCTCTTTTCTCTCCTTCGCTTTGTCTTATTTCTTTCTCTCTTTTTCTTTCTCTCTAATCTACTAGTCCGGCCCCCGAGAGAATGTTTGTTCTATCGTGTGGCCCCCGAGGTAAAATGAGTTTGACACCCCTGGACTAAATAATCCCCCAAAAATGTTAATATTATGCGACAAAATATATCAGGAAATAAAAAGAAATAGATATCTTGTGAAAGGATTGTAAGAACAAACGACGTTTGTAGGCCGTACAACCTTTATGTTTGATCATGAATTATCTTGCCACACTTGGGATTATGGTTGCTCACTGTTGTTTCAAGCGTCGCTCACCCACTTTGTGTGAACGCTCAGGCCCGTGGAAAATTCCAGGGAACATTGGATCGGAGCAAACTAATTCCAAATAAATTCTCATGTGTACCTCAAGTCTTTCCACGCATGACTAAACGGATTAATGAGTCTGCCATTTTAGCAGAAAGGCTCGAATAAAATCCAATTTGTCTTTCCCACAATGACGTCAGGAGCGGGCGTGGGTCACGGCCTCTCCCTATCTCGCATTTGATATCCCATCGTTTCGCCGCACCGGTTACTATGGCAACGGGAAGTCGTGTTCAAACACCGTCACCGTGGGCTGTGAACGCATGCGGGGGGGGGGGGGGGGGGGGTCGACACGATCTCTTCACGTTTGTGCGTGGTTTGTTTTAACTGTATTTGCATTCTTTTCTTTTATTTTAGTACACAGGCGTCAAACAGGCGGCCGGCGGGCCAGATCGGGCCCGCTAAGGGATTGAATCCGGCCCGTGAGACGACACTCAGAGAAGCGCAAGAGAAAAACAAGCTGCAGGTTGAAATAGGTCCACTTGATGTTGCCAAAGCCAGGTGCCTCTCACAAAGACACTGTACTTATATTTATTTCTCTCTCTCTCTCTCTCTCTCTCTCTCTCTCTCTCTCTCTCTCTCTCTCTCTCTCTCTCTCTCTCTCTCTCTCTCTCTCTCTCTCTCTCTCTCTCTCTTTTCCACCCCTTTTCTCCCACTCTGTCTCTGTCTCTTTCACTCTCTGTGTCTCTCTCTTTTTCTCTTCCTTTGTTGCTCTTTGTCTCTTTCTCTCTCTGTGTCTTTTGCTCTAACTTCCTTTTTTCCCTTTCTCTCTTTTCCCTTTCTCTCTTCATACCCTTCGTGCTTTCTTTTCTCTCCTTCTGTCTTTCTATTTCTCTTTGCATTTCTTTCTTCCTCTCCCTTTCTTTTCCCCCTCTCTCACAACTTTTTATCTTTTGTTTCTCACACTCTCTCCCTCTCTCTCTTTTTCTTTCCTTGTCCCGCCCTCTCTCCTTTTCCCTCCCTCTTTCTCTTATTTCTTTATCTCTCTTTTTCTTCCTCTCTAATCTACTAGTCCGGCCCCCGACAGAATGTTTCTTCTATCGCGTGGCCCCTGAGTTAAAATGAGTTTGACGCCCTGATACACTGATTAAAGGGATCACCACAAAACTGTCTTATTTCATTTTCTCCATTTATACATCCTTGTTTTCTTAAGTTCTCAAGACAACATAATAATTTGTAATACAATGCATCAAAGCAAGTGAGCCGTTTGAGAGCCGGCTCTCTTTGATGACTTGAGCCGAAAAAGCCGGTTCTCTAAAAAGAGACGGACTTCCTTTCACTACACAACTACCACATGAAATCCGATGTTTTTTAACACCACACGTATTTCATATTTACTCAATCAACCCCGCCTGTTGTTTTCCGATCAGAATGACTTACGGCGTTTTAATTCCGGTTCGGCATTTGCGACTCGATGATTGTATCCAAAGAAAATTCAAAACTATGTTGTAATGTAGACATACTGCTATGATGCATGATGGGAAATCCCTAAGCGGCAGATGCATGCGCACAGTAGCATCAAACCGCTTGCTTCGTTTGCAACAAAATAACGATACCGAGATAGAGGCTACCGCGGCGAATTCATTTGACTTGATTGATTTGCCGTTTTGTCATAGTCTGTGTATACCGTACGGTACCCATCATTGACAAATTTTGTGTTTTTCCGTACAGATTTTCTTGTACAAGTCTTCAAATGCATAATAAAAGTACTTTGTACGGCAAAATATACAAGTTGACAGATATGCTTATTTCAGTTTGCCGGAAGGACCAACAGACCGGCAACATGTGTTAGTGTAGCCAAACCTTTAACACAAATTCCCACTCGAACTGTAATCAGGCAAATTTACCGGACCTACAGTGCTTTTCAAAATAATAGCAGCGCAATGTGACTGACCAGAATATTCCTTTGTTGTGTATATTTTTATTGTTACATGCCAGACAAGTTACCAGTTGGTGCAGTAGATTCATAGAAAACAAAGATCCAGCAGTCATAAAGGGCGCGTGCCAAAGGCGGTGCAATTGGGAAAACAGTTCAGGGGGTGTGTTCCAAAAAATATTAGTGTCTGCTGTTGACTGTAAAAACCCCAAAATAGTTTGTATTCTTTTTTAAAAGGTAGGATTAAGCTATCTTAATATCTAGCGACATCTGTGTGACATAGAACTTGTGGCACCTTTTAGTTGTTATTTCACTTGAAGGATTTTATACATTTGACTATAAAGGATTTTATACGATTGAATACAAGTTACATTTATTGAGTTTAATGCAAGATGTTCACTGACTGGGCTTTAGTTCGGTGACAGGTCACGCTGTTCCAAATGCAGATTATTTTGACTAGGGAATTTGATAACAAGACTCTGACAGAGGACGGCAGGCGTTGTTTTGAGAACAAGTTATATGACCACAGTTTTTATAACTTCTTCACATCTGTGTGGCATAGAAGTAACCAACTTGTGGCACCTTTTAGTTGTTATTTCACTCCATGATTGCTTCAATCATTCATTTTTATTGCTTGGTTTTGGTTCACAGACAGCATTTCGATATCACCCCACAAGTTTTCGATTGGATTGGGATCTTTCTTTTATCCCTTTCTTTTTCCCTCTGTCTCTTTCTTTTTCTTCACCCCCCTCTTTTCTCACCTCTTTCTCTGTCTTCATCTTTCTCTTCCGTCTCTTTTTCTTCTCTCTCGTTTTCTCACTCTTTGAGTTTCTCACTCTTATTACTCCTTTTCCTTTGTTCTCCTATCTGCTTCTCTCTTTCTTTTTATTCCTCTCTCTCTTTCTATCACGTGCTGCATTACTCTCTCTCTTTTTCTTTCGCTTTATTTTTTTTCTCTCTTTCTTTTTTTCATCTCTTTGTCCTTCTGTCTAGCTCTCTCTCTTTCCCTCTCTCTCTTTTTCTCCACCTTTTTCTCTCTGTCTCTCTCTCTTTCTTTTTTTCATCTCTTTGTCCTTCTGTCTAGCTCTCTCTCTTTCCCTCTCTCTCTTTTTCTCCACCTTATTCTCTCTGTCTCTCTCTCTTCCTTTTTTTCATCTCTTTGTCCTTCTGTCTAGCTCTCTCTCTTTCCCTCTCTCTCTTTTTCTCCACCTTTTTCTCTCTGTCTCTCTCTCTTTCTTTTTTTCATCTCTTTGTCCTTCTGTCTAGCTCTCTCTCTTTCCCTCTCTCTCTTTTTCTCCACCTTTTCTCTCTGTCTCTCTCTCTTTCTTTTTTTCATCTCTTTGTCCTTCTGTCTAGCTCTCTCTCTTTCCCTCTCTCTCTTTTTCTCCACCTTTTTCTCTCTGTCTCTCTCTCTTTCTTTTTTTCATCTCTTTGTCCTTCTGTCTAGCTCTCTCTCTTTCCCTCTCTCTCTTTTTCTCCACCTTATTCTCTCTGTCTCTCTCTCTTTCTTTTTTCATCTCTTTGTCCTTCTGTCTAGCTCTCTCTCTTTCCCTCTCTCTCTTTTTCTCCACCTTATTCTCTCTGTCTCTCTCTCTTTCTTTTTTTCATCTCTTTGTCCTTCTGTCTAGCTCTCTCTCTTTCCCTCTCTCTCTTTTTCTCCACCTTATTCTCTCTGTCTCTCTCTCTTCCTTTTTTTCATCTCTTTGTCCTTCTGTCTAGCTCTCTCTCTTTCCCTCTCTCTCTTTTTCTCCACCCTATTCTGTCTGTCTCTCTCTCTTTCTTTTTTTCATCTCTTTGTCCTTCTGTCTAGCTCTCTCTCTTTCCCTCTCTCTCTTTTTCTCCACCTTATTCTCTCTGTCTCTCTCTCTTTCTTTTCCTTTTCCCCCCGATTGCTTCAATCATCCATTTTTATTACTTGGTTTTGCTTCACAGACAGCATTTTGATATCACCCCACAAGTTCTCGATTGGATTGGGATCTGGGTATTGGGCTGGCTACTACATAACATTAATTTTATGGGTTTGGAACCCAGACTTTGCTCACCTACTGATGCGTTTGGGGTCATTGACTTGTTGAATCAAAAAATTACAGTATGGCAACCAATCTCTGTTCATCAAATTTGGGGAAGGAAGAAAACAATAACAGGTGTGAATCGGGTGGAGCCTATTTAAAGACGATGAAGACAGGTTTAACATGCATTTGAGGAAGAAGGGTCGTTCAAGACACTACTCCTGTTGGGAATTAATTACCAAATTGTCCATCGAAGACAGACGAAGAAGCAACGTTGGAGTCTCCGGGAAGCCTTTTTCTTGAGTCCTTTAGCTTTCTCCTATTGGCCATCGTCTCCCCGCATAATGGTGTGCCGGCTCCTCCCATGGGCGTGCCAAGGAAGGTCAACGTGGGCTTCACAATCTCATAGACGAGCGTCTTGATGTCTGGCTTCCTCTAAACCACAGGTGTCAAACAGGCGGCCCGCGGGCCAGATCGGGCCCGCTAAGGGATTGAATCCGGCCCGCGAGACAACACTCAGAGAAGCGCAAGAGAAAAACAAGCTGCAGCTTGAAATATGTCCACTTGATGTTGCCAAAGCCAGGTTCCTCTCACAAAGACACTGTACTTGTATTTATTTATTCTCTCTCTCTCTCTCTCTCTCTCTCTCTCTCTCTCTCTCTCTCTCTCTCTCTCTCTCTCACTCTTTTCCACCCCTTTTCTCCCACTCTCTGTGTCTCTATTTTTCTCTTCCTTTGTTGCATTTTGTCTCTTTCTCGCTCTGTGTCTTTTTAACTTCATTTGCTCTAACTTCCTTTTTTCCTTTCCTCTTTCTCTCTTCCTACCCCATGCGCTTTATTTTCCCTTTTCTCTCCTTCTGTCTTTCTATTTCTCTTTAATTTCTTTCTTCCTCTTCTTTTCGTTCCCCCTCTCTCACGACTTCTCCGTTTATCTCTTTTGTTTCTCACGCTCTCTCCCTCTCTCTCTTTCTTTGTGCCGTCCTCTCTCCTTTTCCCTCCCTTTTCTCTTATTTCTTTCTCTCTCTTTTTCTTTCTCTCTAATCTACTAGCCCCCCGACAGAATGTTTGTTCTATCGTGTGGCCCCCGAGTTAAAATGAGTTTGACACCCCTGCTCTAAACAACGCCTGCGTCAACCGTCAGTGTCCTGTTATCAAAATTCCCTAGACAAAATATTCTGCATTTCGAACAGCCTGTCCTGTCATTGAACGAAAGCCCACTCGGACTCAATAAATGTAACTTGTATTCAATCGTATGAAATCCTTTATGGTCAAATGTGTAAAATCCTTCGCTCCGAAAAATGCCGTTCTTTGTTCAAGAAGTTCGTTTTAGAGGAAAGAACCAAACAAGAGGTGCAAAAACTTTTTGGCAGTTCAGCGACAAAGATCTCCAATGTTTTAAAATGGGTAGAAAAACCAAAGACACATGGAAGAAAACGTAAGACAACTATTACAATAGACCAGAGAATAACACATTTGGGAGTGGATCAACTCGAGGAAGATCAAACACAAGTAAGTACTGTGACAGTTAGAAGACGTCTGTGTCAAGCAAATTTTCAAGAATCCCACGCAAAGTGTTTCTTTTAAAAAAGAGGCATGTTCAAAAAAAGTTTACAATTTGCCAAAGAACACATCCACTGCCCTAAAGCAACATGGAGAAACATTTTGTAGACTGACGAATATAAAATGTTAATTTTGGGTACAGGAGCCACGGACCATGTGTGAGGCAACCCCCAAACTCAGTACACATTAAAGTCTGTGAAGCATGGTGGTGCAAGTATCATGGTCTGAGCATGTTTCTCCTTCTCTGGTGTTGGGCCCATTTATCGCATACCATGGATCAGTTTGTGTATGTCAAGACACTTAAAGGGGTTATGTTGCCTTAAGTTGAAGAGGACATGCCCTTGAAATGGATCTTTCAACAAGTCAATGACCCAAACACATTAGCAGATGAGCAAAGTTCCGAATTGTTGGAATTTAAAAATTAAAATGTACCGTTTACCAAATTGTTTGAATTAGTTATCTGACTCCATTAGCTAAACACAACCTACATTCACTCAACAACTTATGCACGCTCGTTTATTGAGGGAAAAGATGAACAGGAAGCTGACATTTCCACACGGGGGCAGATTTACTTTCCCTAAAGATTTATCTGAGTGTACTCCATCGAAAACGGCCGAATTAGTGACGTTGGAGTCTGTGGAAAGCCTTCTTCTGAAGTCCTTTAGCTTTCTCCTATTGGCCATCTTCTCCCCGCATAATGGTGTGCCGGCTCCTCCCATGGGCGTGCCAAGGAAGCCCCCCCTGGGCTCCACCATCTCGTCGAAGTGCGTTGCGATGTCTGGAATACTCAAAACAACACCGAGCGTTCCTACGTCATCAGGGCCTTTCTGCGTCTGGATGTGCTGATTATCTTATCAGCCCTACGTCCCGTTCCCGCCGTTCCTGTAAACAACATTTTCAACCAGGGTGCCCTTTATAGTCCAATGTATAAAATCCTTCAAAACCGATACAATTAATGTTATGCCAGCCCAATACCCAGATCTCAATCCAATCGAGAACTTGTGGGGTGATATCAAAAATGCTGTCTGTGAAGCAAAACCAAGAAATATAAATGAATGAGTGTAATAACAACTAAAAGGAGCCACAAGTTGGTTAACTCTATGCCACAAAAACTGTGCTCATGCAATTAAATATCAAGATTGCTATTACTATTTTTGGGTTTTACAGTGATATTTTTGGAACACCCCTCCTGAACTATTTGCTCGATTGTACAGCCTTGGGACCGTGTCCATTATGAATGCTAGGTCTTGTTTGTTTCTTGAGAATCTACTCCACCTACTGGTAACTTGTTTGGCACGTCTCATCTCATCTCATTAGCCGTACCGCTTATCCTCATTAGGGTCGCGGGGGGGCTGGAGCCCATCCCAGCCATCTCCGGGCAGTGGGCCGGGGACACCCTGAACTGGTTGCCAGCCAAACAGGGCACACAGGGACAGACAACTCATTCGCTCATTCACACCGAGGGACAATTTGGACAGGCCAATTCACCTGAAATGCATGTTTTTGGAACGTGGGAGGAAACCGGAGTGCCCGGAGGAAACCCACGCAAGCACGGGGAGAACATACAAACTCCGCACAGGAAGTCTGGAGCTGGATTTGAACCCACGACAGGTTCCCATGACATGAACTGTGCCGCACAAGCGCTAACCACTGCGCCGCCGTGCTGCCCCTTGTTTGGCACGTATCAATAAAAAAATATACTAAAACCTGAGATATTCTGGTTAGTCACATTGCACCGCCATCGTTTTAAACAGCACCATATATATATATATATAAATTCAAAACAATAGCAGAGGACTTGGAATGACTAATATATTCCGGATGGAAAGCAACCACTCAATATGTTGTGGTTTTTTCCTCATGGGAAAAAATCATTAGCAGGACTTGTGGGAAAATGGCATTCCAGTCGAGTGGGTGTTTTCACATGACCGACACGCTTTTAAAGGAATTGTTCTGTTGACATATGCATTACCCACCCCACCCCGCGTTTTGTTTCGAAATAAAATTCCGTTTGGGGATACCGGATCTCGAATGGTTCAGTCCTGCGGTCAAACTGTCAGGAACTGTGACACGGCAAACCTCCAATTTCCCTCGACATCGATAGAATTCCTCTCGTTTGGATAAGAGGTTCAAAGATACAATGAGACGGGGGCCTTGTCGGCCAGCTGACAATCGGTAGTGTCTTTTGGCTAGCTGGCAAAAAGAAGGAAGGAAGGAAGGAAGTGGGGAAGGAAGGAAGGAAGAAAGAAAGAAAGAAAGGAAGGAAGGAAGGAAGGAAGGAAGGATGGAAGGAAGAAAGAAAGAAAGAAAGAAAGAAAGAAAGAAAGAAAGAAAGAAGGAAGGAAGTAAGAAAGAAAGAAAGAAAGAAAGAAAGAAAGAAAGAAAGAAAGAAAGAAAGAAAGAAAGAAAGGAAGGAAGGAAGGAAGGAAGGAAGGAAGGAAGGAAGGAAGGAAGGAAGGAAGGAAGGAAGGAAGGAAGGAAGAAAGAAAGAAAGAAAGAAAGAAAGAAAGAAAGAAAGAAAAAGAAAGAAAGAAAGAAAGAAAGAAAGAAAGAAAGAAAGAAAGAAAGAAAGAAAGAAAGAAAGAAAGAAGAAAAGAAAGAAAGAAAGAAAGAGAGAGAGAGAGAGAGTGAGTGAGTGAGTGAGTGAGTGAGTAAGTAAAGAGAAGAAAGAAAGAAAGAAAGAAATAGGCAGGAAGGAAGGAGTACAGAAAAAGGACCCTCAAGATGCAAAAAATGTCCACCTTATTCAGAGTTACAAAATGTAGTTTCTAGGTAGTTGGCCTCTATTCCATGTCGGCTTATTCCAGAGTTTATACGCACTTGCAGTTCCTCTTGGGCTTAAAGAGAAGACAAACCCGAGGATTGCTTCAAAATAGTGTTATACGTTATATTTCTTGGAAATCCTTCGAGTTGACTTCTTACTTCTTAAAACAGCCGGTACTTTATCCACTACGGTCCGGGGGCGGCCATTTGCCACTCGGTCAGCTGAGTAGGACATCACCGTTCACTTGTGATGTCATTTGCATTCCGGCTAAATACGATTTTGTTTTTATGACGTAAGTCTATATATAGTGATGGACCAAAAAGCCCCCCGCCCACCGTCCCACCAGCTAGGGCGTACGTCAAGAAGGAATAAGATGGCCCGGGTCACGGTCTGAATCCCACAAGTCTAGGAAAGATTCAGTAGTTGGGCTTTCTTTCTTTCTTTCTTTCTTTTTTTTCTTTCTTTCGTTCTCTCTTGATTTATTTTTTATTCTTCCCCTTTCCTTTCATTTATGTTTCTTTCGTTCTTTCTTTCTTTTTCCTTTCCTTCTTTCCTTCTTTCCTTCTTTCATTCTTTCATTCTTTCATTCATTTTTTCTTTCTTTCTTCCTTTCTCTCCATATCTCCTTTTCATTCTTAGTGATGGACCAAAAAGCCCCCCGCCCACCGTCCCACCAGCTGGGGGGCGTACGTCAAGATGGAATAAGATGGCCGGGTCACGGTCTGAATCCCACAAGTCAAGGAAAGATTCAGTAGTAGGGATTTCTTTCTTTCTTTCTTTCTTTCTTTCTTTCTTTCTTTCTCTCTTTCTTCTTTCTTTCTTTCTTTCTTTCTTCCTTGCTTTCTTTCTTTATTTTTTATTCTTCCCCTTTTCTTTCATTTTTGTTTCTTTCGTTCTTTTTTTCTTTCTTTTTCCTTTCTTTCTTTCATTCTTTCATTCTTTCATTCATTCTTTCTTTCTTTCATCCTTTCTCTCCATATCTCCTTTTCATTCTTCCCTTTTCTTTTTTTTCCTTCTTTCCTTCTTTCTCTCAATCTCTCCTTTTCATTCTTCCAATTCCCCTTTTTTTATTCTTCCTTCTTACTTTCTTCTGACTTTCATTCTTTTTTTCTTTCCTTCTTTGTTTCTTTCTTTCTTTCTTTCTTTCTTTCTTTCTTTCTTTCTTTCTTTCTTTCTTTCTTTCTTTCTCTCTCTCTCTCTTTCTTTCTTTCTTTCTTTTTTTTTCTTCCTTGCTTTCTTTCTTTATTTTTTATTCTTCCCCTTTTCTTTCATTTTTGTTTCTTTCGTTCTTTTTTTCTTTCTTTTTCCTTTCTTTCTTTCATTCTTTCATTCTTTCATTCATTCTTTCTTTCTTTCTTCTTTTCTCTCCATATCTCCTTTTCATTCTTCCCTTTTCTTTTTTTTCCTTCTTTCCTTCTTTCTCTCAATCTCTCCTTTTCATTCTTCCAATTCCCCTTTTTTATTCTTCCTTCTTACTTTCTTCTGACTTTCATTCTTTCTTTCTTTCCTTCTTTGTTTATTTCTTTCTTTCTTACTTTGGTATAACAAAAAAAATAACAACTTTTTTTGTCTTACCAAATTTGTTATACATAATTTACAACGTACATTAATCTTGTGAAGTCTGGGGAAAGCGTATAAGTTGACATGTATGTCATAGGTCAGGGGTCTCCAACGTAGTGCCCGTGGGCACCAGGGTGGACCGCTGAGGACCGCTGAGGTTTCCCGGAGGACTTGTTCTTAAAATAGTTCACTAGTGCTGATTTTCTAGTAAAAGGATTTAACTCACCTGGTAATAACATAGTAATAACAGAATATTTTTACAATGCATATCAAACTGGGGGCCCTTTTTGGCTAATAAGTAACTCAAAGAAGGTCTCAGCTAAAATAATTTGACCAACTTATATGAAGTATGCGCAAATCTTTCTAAAGAGTTTTTCTCAAAGCCATCATGTCAACAAAAGACTCTGGACCCTCAAATACACCGAAAGGCAAACAAAGATGCTTTTACTACGTTCTATCGTCCACAAATTTGGATTACTCCACACGCTAAAGAAAGATCAAAAGATTTTTAAGGCTATTTTTCGTTTACCGTCGACAAAATATTACCCGAAGTGAAAAGGTGGATCCATGGTAGTGCAATATAGCAGCAGTGGTTGTTTGGGAAGGTTGGGTTGGATCCCTTAACCCACGGGTGTCAAACAGGCGGCCCGCGGGCCAAATCAGGCCCGCTAAGGGATTGAATCCGGCCCGCGAGACAACACTCAGAGAAGCGCAAGAGAAAAACAAGCTGCAGGTTGAAATATGTCAACTTGATGTTGCCAAAGCCAGGTGCCCCGAACAAAGACACTGTACTTGTAATTATCTCTCTCTCTCTCTCTCTCTTTTCCACCCCTTTTATCACACTCTCTGTCTCTGTCTCTGTGTCTCTCCTTTTCTCTTCCTTTGTTGCTCTTTGTTTCTTTCTCTGTGTCTTTTTAACTTCTTTTTCTCTCTTTTCTTTCTCTCTTTCTACCCTTTCCGCTTTCTTTTCTCTTTTCTCTTTTCTTTCCTTCTGTCTTTCTATTTCTCTTTGGGTTTCTTTCTTCCTCTCCCATTCTTTTCCCCCTCTCTCATGACTTTTTATCTCTTGTGTTTCTCACTCTCTCTCCCGCTCTCTCTTTTTCTTTCTTTTTCCCGCCCTTTCTCCTTTTCCCTCCCTCTTTCTCTTATTTCTTTTTTCTCTCTTTTTCTTTCTCTTTAATCGACTCTCCGGCCCCTGACAGAATTTTTGCTCTATGATGTGGCCCCCCGAGTTAAAATGAGTTTGACACCCCTGCCTTAACTTTCTTTCTTTTTTTCTCTCTTTCTTTCTCTCCATCTCTCCTTTTCATTCTTCCTTTTTCTTTTCTTTCTTTCTTTCTTTCTTTCTTTCTTTCTTTCTTTCTTTCTTCCTTTCTCTCCATCTTTCCTCTTCATCCTTCCTTTTCACTTTCTTTCTTTTTTTCTCTCTTTCTTTCTCTCCATCTCTCCTTTTCATTCTTCCTTTTTCTTTTCTTGCTTTCTTTCTTTCTTTCTTTCTTTTTCATTCTTCCCCTTTTCTTTCATTTTTGTTTGTTTCTTTCTTTCTTTCTTTCTTTCTTTCTCATTCATTCTTTCTTTCTTTCTTTCTTTCTTTCTTCCTTTCTCTCCATCTTTCCTCTTCATCCTTCCTTTTCACTTTCTTTCTTTTTTTCTCTCTTTCTTTCTCTCCATCTCTCCTTTTCATTCTTCCTTTTTCTTTTCTTGCTTTCTTTCTTTCTTTCTTTCTTTCTTTTTCATTCTTCCCCTTTTCTTTCATTTTTGTTTCTTTCTTTCCTTCTTTCTCATTCATTCTTTCTTTCTTTCTTTCTTTCTTCCTTTCTCTCCATCTTTCCTCTTCATCCTTCCTTTTCACTTTCTTTCTTTTTTTCTCTCTTTCTTTCTCTCCATCTCTCCTTTTCATTCTTCCCCTTTTCTTTCTTTTTTGTTTCTTTCGTTCTTTCTTTCTTTCTTTCTTTCTCATTCATTCTTTCTTTCTTTCTTTCTTTCTTTCTTCCTTCCTTTCTCTCCATCTTTCCTCTTCATCCTTCCTTTTCACTTTCTTTCTTTTTTTCTCTCTTTCTTTCTCTCCATCTCTCCTTTTCATTCTTCCTTTTTCTTTTCTTTCTTTCTTTCTTTCTTTCTTTCTTTCTTTCTTTCTTTCTTTCTTTCTTTCTTATTCTTCCCCTTTTCTTTCATTTTCGTTTCTTTTGTTCTTTCTTTCTTTCTTTTTCCTTTCAAAAGAAACTAAATATGAATAAAATGATGACCCACAACAAACACGTGGTAAGCTTTCTCTCCTGGCTTTGATCTAACATAAAATGCGACAGAAACAAAACGAAAATCAATCCAAACAGCTTTCCGACATCATTTTTGCTGTTCCATGTATTCCGTTACTCCCCAAGCCTGCACGACATTTAGTCATTTTATTCCTATTTAGTTTCTTTTGTCTTTTATTAGCATATTTGGTATCGGAGTCATCCAAAAGTCATTGAAAGTAATCCAGTTAAAGTAACCCTACCCAACCCTGATCATAAAGTATGTAAAAAATACTACTCCGACGATTCTGACTATCGCGGGTCCTTTCTAGGATGCAACTCCCTCGAAAAACAAGGGATGACTATATCTAACGTCACAACCCGATTGCCTTTCTACGCTCCGACTAGCTATTTGAAAAGGGAATAGGACCGCTCCCTGATTTGCACACACTGTAAATAGAAGCAGACACAACACAGCTTGCTTTTCGTCACCTCAGACGAGTGGCCCCGAAGGGCGTCGCTTGCATGGTCCTTGGAAGTGACTCAGCAGCGGAGCCCGAGGTCCCTTAATACCATTTACCACAGGGGTGTCAAACTCATTTTAACTCGGGGGCCACACGATAGAACAAATATTCTGTCGGGGGCCGCACTAGTAGATTAAAGGGGAAAAAAAGAGAGATAAAGAAATAAGAGAAAGAGGGAGGGAAAAGGAGAGAGGGCAGGACAAAGAAAGAAAAAGAGAGAGAGGGAAAGAGCGTGAAAAAACATAAGAGAAAAAGTTATGAGAGAGGGGGAAAAGAAAGGGAGAGGAAGAAAAATCCAAAGAGAAATAGAAAGACAGAAGGAGAGAAAAGAAAGCGCGAAATGTAGGAAGAAAGAAAGAGAAAAGCGAGAAAAGGAAAAAGGAAGATCGAGCAAAATAAGTTAAAAAAACAGAGAGAGAGAAAGAAACAAAGAGCAACAAAGGAAGAGAAAAAGAGAGACACAGAGAGTGAAAGAGACAGAGACAGAGTGGGAGAAAAGGGGTGGAAAAGAGAGAGAGAAAGAGCGAGAGAGAGAAAAAGAAATACAAGTAAAGTGTCTTTGTTCGAGGCACCTGGCTTTGGCAACATCAAGTTGACATGTTTCAACCTGCAGCTTGTTTTTCTCTTGCGCTTCTCTGAGTGCTGTCTCGCGGGCCGGATTCAATCCCTTAGCGGGCCTGATCCGGCCCGCGGGCCGCCTGTTTGACACCTGTGATTTACCACAATATTTGCGCGCAGAAGTTGCTTTAAAGTTGTGCTCGTGACCGGGATTAATGATACACGGTTGGCCTTGTTCCCGCTTCTGTGCCGGGAATTGATAAGAGTGGGGGTTTTTTGCCTGTAATTTTCCACGGGTCCGAGCGTTCACACAATGGGTGACGCATGAAACAACAGTGAGCAACAGCAATCCCAAGTGTGGCAACTAAATCATTATACATTGTCCAAAACTTGACATCACGTTACATTTTGCTGAGTTTCCGGCAGTGCAAAAAAAATCTGTCTTTTGAATGAATGAACGTCGTTTGATCTTACAATTCTTTTACAAGATATCCATTTCTTTTTATTTCCTGATATATTTTGTGGCATCATATTAACATTTTTGGGGGCTTATTGAGTCGGTTGTAAGATACAGAACTGTACTTAATCACAATTTTGAGTGGAAGTACAGTGTTGGCAACAAGGTTCACTTGTTGTCCAATGGTCTGAACTAGTTTCCCCCCTCTTTTTCTCTCTTTCTCTTTTCTCTTTTATTTTCACTTCCTTTGTTTTTCTTTCACTTTATTTATTTTCATTTTTTTTGTTTGTTTCTTTCTTTCTCCATTTCCTTCTCTCTTTCTTTCAGTCCATGTATCTCTTCCACTTTATCTCTACATCTATCTTTACTTACCCCTCTCTTCTGTCTCATTCTTTCTTTCTTTCTCTTTCTCCTTTTATTTTTACTCTCACTGTTTCTTTCTTTTAGTTTCTTTCTGTCTCTTAATGACTGTTTCCCCCTCTTGTTCTCTCTCTCTCTTTTGTTCTCACTTTCTTTGTTTTTCTTTCGCTTTATTTATTTTCATTTTTCTTTCTTTCTTTCTCTTTTTTTCTTTCTTTCACTCCATGTATCTCTCTCTCTCTCTCTCTCTCTCTCTCTCTCTCTCAATGAAATGATCTGCATTTATATAGCGCTTTTCAAGTCAATTACTTCCCAAAGCGCTTTAAAATGTGCTGTACATTTCCCAATAGCGGCCTTGCAGCCATGTAAGGCGCTAACCTGCTTATTGGGGGTATTAGGGGTTCAGTGTCTTACCCAAGGACACTTCGACATGTAACAAGGAGGAGCCGGGATTCGAACTGCAATCTCTTGATCCCAAGACGAGCGCTCTAGCAATGTTGTGTCCCCCCATACTGACTGTACCTTCATGTTGCTCCAGAGTTTCAGACATGCTCCTCTCCAGGAAGATAAAGTTGTTGAGAGAATGCCGCATTGTCTTACACCGACTGGGGTTCGAAACCACACCCCAATGGTACCATTGATAAGTACTGCACTCTTGGCAATGGCAGACAGTTGTCCAATGGTCTGAACTAGTTTCCCCCCTCTTTTTCTCTCTTTCTCTTTTCTCTTTTATTTTCACTTTCTTTGTTTTTCTTCCACTTTATTTATTTTCATTTTTTTTTGTTTGTTTGTTTGTTTCTTTCTTTCTCCATTTCCTTCTCTCTTTCTTTCACTCCATGTATCTCTTCCACTTTATCTCTACCTCTATCTTTCCTTACCCCTCTCTTCTGTCTCATTCTTTCTTTCTTACTCTTTCTTCTATTTCTCCTTTTATTTTTACTCTCACTGTTTCATTCTTTTAGTTTCTTTCTGTCGCTTAATGACTGTTTCCCCCCCTCTTTTTTCTCTCTCTCTTTTCTATTTTATTCTCACTTTCTTTGTTTTTCTTTCGCTTTATTTATTTTCATTTTTCTTTCTTTCTTTCTTTCTCTTTTTTTTCTTTCTTTCTTTCTCTCTTTCTTTCACTCCATGTATCTCTTCCACTTTATCTCTACCTCTGTCTTTCCTTACCCCTCTCTCTTCTGTCTCATTTGTTCTTTCTTTGTCACTCTCTCTCTCTCTCTCTCTCTCTCTCTCTCTCTCTCTCTTCTCTCTCTCTCTCTCTCTCTCTCTCTCAATGTCTTTTATTGTCTTTCACTGCCTCTTTCTCACTTTTTTTTCTATTTTTTGACTTTTCTTAATACATTTCTCTCTTTTTCTCTCTATATCATTTTCTTTGTGTGTCTTCTTTTCTCTCTCTCTCTCTCATTGCCTCTATTTTCTCTTTCTATTTTTCTTTTTATTTCTCTCTCTCTCTCACTCTTTTTTTCATATTTCTTTCTTTTTGTTTGTTTCTTTCTTATGTCTTTCTTTTCCCTCTCTTTTTTCTCTCTTTTCTCTTTCTTTGCTTCTCTCTTTTTTCACTTTCTTTCTTTGTCTGTCTGTCTGTCTGTCTGTCTGTCTGTCTGTCTGTCTGTCTGTCTGTCTGTCTGTCTGTCTGTCTGTCTGTCTGTCTGTCTGTCTGTCTGTCTGTCTGTCTTTCTTTCTTTCTTTCTTTCTTTCTTTCTTTCTTTCTTTCTTTCTTTCTTTCTTTCTTTCTTTCTTTCTTTCTTTCTTTCTTTCTTTCTTTCTTTCTTTCTTTCTTTCTTTCTTTCTTTCTTTCTTTCTTTCTTTCTTTCTTTCTTTCTTTCTTTCTTTCTTTCTTTCTTTCTTTCTTTCTTTCTTTCTTTCTTTCTTTCTTTCTTTCTTCCTTCCTTCCTTCCTTCCTTCCTTCCTTCCTTCCTTCCTTCCTTCCTTCCTTCCTTCCTTCCTTCCTTCCTTCCTTCCTTCCTTTCTTTCTTTCTTTCTTTCTTTCTTTCTTTCTTTCTTTCTTTCTTTCTTTCTTTCTTTCTTTACTTACTTATTTACTTACCTACTTACTTACTTTCCTTCTTTCTTTCCCCTGATATACGCAGCGACAAATATCCGGATGGATATAAACACATGATCAATTTATTGAATGATTTACGGACAAAATACTCAAATCATGTCAGTCAAGTCATCATTATTTGTAAAAAACAGCCTGCAATAGATGTTATAAGAGTATCAACAGACAGTACATAAACATTATATATAACAAATATTTCTTTATAGTTTGTCCTTTGACGCCAGGCTCACGAAGCACCGGAGGAAACCCTAAATACGTTTGGATGATTGCTGCAAAAACAATAATCGGATCAATTCCGTTTGTTAAGTAAAAATGAGAGACGGACCACGAGGGAATGTGTCATCTTCAAAGTGACACATGGATGCAGAGACTGATTGGGATGTTTTCATCTGCGACTGGAAGCTAATTGCACTGTAGCGCTCTTTGTGAATGGAGCATCCCTCCGACGCAGCCCCCTCCTCTTCTCACCTCCCCCTTTTCCTCGCAAGTGCCAACATGGATCCCGGGTGCCAGCATCCATCACATCAGCTCCTTCCCCAGCAAATGCATGTGCTTTCCTGCCCTTTTTATAGCATAAAAGCAACTCGGTCGACCGGTAAACAGGTTGCAGCAAGGCCTCCCATCCTCACCTCACTTCTACTCGCCCCCCCCCGGTCCCCACCATCCCCCGTTCCCCTTCTCCTCCCTCCGCCTCTGCGTAATACTAACCTCGTGATCATCCATTCAATCCTGCAAGCCAGTGATGGGAATTCCGGCTCTCTTTAGAGAAGCGGCTTTTTCGGCTCGGTTCACTGAGAGGAGCCGGCTTTTTCGGCTCCCAAACGCTTCTTCAGATTTCCCGCCCATTTTAAATTCGATATAACAACAAAACATTATGTGTTAAATTGATTTATTAAATTTGAAAATGTCCTATGCTACTGTATAAAAATACCCTCTATTGTTTTGAAATTTTAACTACAGTATTTTAAAATTTTTAAATGGTTTATATTAAGCAAACAACACAAAGGTTTCTGCCACTCATTTTGACCAGTGGTGGGCATCTTCGAGAGAGCGAAAATGAGGGAGGAGAAGAGAGAAAGAAAGAAAAAGAAGGAAAGATTAAGATAAAAGGAGGAAGAGAGAATGAAAAAAGAGAGTGATCAAAAAATCAAAACATAAAAAGAGGGATACAAAGAGAGAAAGAAAGAGAGAAAATTAAAGGGAGAAAAAAATAGATAGAAATAGAGAGAAAAAGCAAGAGAGGGAGAAAGAGTGAAAGAAAGAAAGAAAGAAAGAAAGAGAAAGAGATGATCAGATAAAGAGATAGATAGAAACAGAAAAAGAGAGAAAATTCAAAACATAGAAACACAGATTGTGAGAGAGAGAAAAAGGAAAAGATAGGGCAAGAAAAAGAGTAAGTGAAAGAAAAAAAGAGAGATGAAGCTAGAAGGCAAAAGATAGACTGAAAGAAAAATAAGAAGAGAAAAAAAGAAAAAGGATGAAAGTAAAGTGAAAGAGCGAGAACGAAAAAGAACAAAAGAGAAAGAAATGGAAAGATAAACTGAGAGAAAGAAAGATAGAGAGAGATAGCAAAAGCAAGAGAGAGAAATATCAAAAAGAGAAAGAGAGAGCAAGCGAGAAAGCGAGGGAAGAGAGAGATAGAAAAAGAGAAAAAGAGGAAGAGTGAAAGAAAGAGAAAGAGAAAAAAGTGAAAAAGAAAGCTAGTGAGAACGAGAAGTGAGAGAAAGGGGGAAAGAGATATAAAAACAGAGAAAGAGATTGAGACAGTGAGGTTAAGAGATAAGCAAGAAAGAGAAAGAGAGAGAAAAGAGGGAGGGAAATTGAAACAGAGAAAACACAAGAACGAGAGAGAGAGCGAGAAAGAGAGAAAGAACAAGGGACAGAGAGAAATAACGATGGAGGGAGAGAGAGAGAGAAAGAAAGAACAAGGGAGGGAGGGAGAGAGAGGGAAAGATAAAGAAGAGAGGAAAATTACAAAAAACAAAAGAGAGAGGGGGGGAGGGTGAAAGACAGAGAGAGGGAGAGTGAGATAGAGAGAAAAAGAGAACACAGAACAGAGAGAGAGAGTGAGTGGGAGAAAATGATAGAGAGAGAGCAAAGGAAAATGAGAAAGAACAAAGGAGAGAGGGAGAAATAACTAAGGAGAGAGAGAGAGGAAGAGTGAAAGAGAGAGAGAGCGAGAGTGAGATAGAGAGAAAAAGAGAACACAGAACAGAGAGAGAACTAACAAAGGAGAGAGAGAGAGAGAGTGAGTGAGAGAAAGTGAGAGAGAGAGAGCAAAGGAAAATGAGAAAGAACAAAGGAGAGAGAGAGGAAGAGTGAAAGAGAGAGAGCAAGAGCAAGAGCAAGAGTGAGGAAGAAAACGAAGAAGAGAACAAGGAAGGGAACGAGGAAGAGAAAGCGTGTGAGCACTTCGAATGGAGCTGCCTCCTCATTCACGTCGCTCGCTACCAGTGAGCCGGCTCATCCCCTCGTTCCGTTCGCGAACGACCCATCACTACAACCCCGCGAGCGTCTGGCTGGCAAATAATAAGGCACACAATAAGGGGGGTGAGTTTGGGGCCAAAATTAGGAGGGGGTCTTGGAAGTTAACGCCGGCCAGGAAGAGCGCGCCTGGCGGTGCACCGGTACCGGCTCATCCCGCGTAAGTCAACCACAACAAGTCGCTACCTTATCTCTTCATCAAAAAGGATT
Organism: Urocampus carinirostris; assembly: GCF_059441175.1. Taxonomy (NCBI): domain Eukaryota; kingdom Metazoa; phylum Chordata; class Actinopteri; order Syngnathiformes; family Syngnathidae; genus Urocampus; species Urocampus carinirostris. The sequence continues at coordinate 19,021,412 of NC_142366.1, forward strand.
GTTTGTTTATTTCGCTTTTGGTGTCATCATCTCCTTGCACGAATGCGCTTCAAACACCCATCTTTTCCCCTCCCTTTGAGTGCGATCGAGCAACCTGACCGTACCTTGACGATTCCACGCTGCTAAAATCACACCGTTCTCTCTGATGTGACAAAACCTTCCTGATTAAAATAAAGTAAGATAAAATGCGTCATTTAGGAAGGGGGCGTGGACAAATAAGCGTGAAATATACGCAGCTGGGATGAGCAGGAAAGTCATCAATCCTATCCTTTTTTTTCCCGATTCCTTTTTATAAAACGGTTGTCGAGATGGAGCTCGTAGGGGGAAAAACACAAAGTCATGTTTTGTTTCTCAAGAATAAACCTTCATCCTTTCGGAATGCGAGCTGAAAATCCGGCGGGGATTTAAGTGAACGAGGCGCACACTTGCTTTGTTTGCTTGTGACCTGTTGATAAGACTCTGGAATCACACCGGAAAGTTTTTTTTTGCCTGATAAATTGAGGATCTTCGGTCACAAATCAGTATTTTTAAAAAAACAGATTTTATACAACCTCCATGACAGACGCTGCCCTACTAACGAACGTTTGTAAGTTGAATTTGTATGTTTAAGGCTTGTATACGTAACCTGTATTGTTTTGTACTAAAAAATGAAAATTTCATAAAAAATTATGCTCTATAAAGCTAAATTACTTTAAGTTTAACTTACTTTCGGAAGATGCACTTCAAGAGGTCCTCCTACATAGTATAAAGTGGCCAAAAAAAAGCGTTACGACCGTTTTCTCAACCGCATCAAGCTTTCTTATTCCACTTTCATTTCAAAAGATACAGCTCGCCTCTTCTTTACGCTTCACACCAACCATATTGAACGGATGCACGAGATCTCATCTCATCTCATTAGCTGCACCGCTTATCCTCAGTAGGGTCGCGGGGGTGCTGGAGCCCATCCCAGCAATCATCGAGCAGTGGGCAGGGGACACCCTGAACTGGTTGCCAGCCAATTGCAGGGCACAAAGGGACAGACAACTCATTCGCTCTTTCACACCTAGGGACAATTTGGACCGGCCAATCCACCTGAAATGCATGTCTTTGGAATGTGGGAGGAAACCGGAGTGCCCGGAGGAAACCCACGCAAGCCTGGGGAGAACATACAAACTCCGCACAGTTAGGCTGGATTTGAACCCACGCAGGAGGTTCCCACGACCTCAGAACTGTGCCGCACATGCGTTAACCACTGCGCCGCCGTGCTGCCCGATGCACGAGATATTAAACAATAAAAATTTCAGAGTTCCTAGTGCGCTGGCGATACAGTATAGTACATTTACACATGAACTAGGAAGTAGAAGTCGGATATCTTCTTCGGGGTGCATGCTGGGTGACTTCTAACAGCGCCACACGCTGGAGAAAAGCACTACTGTACTATCCTGTACTTGGAAAAAGGTGCACACAATACAAATTCTAACTTGTCCAGATATTTTTCGACATCCTGAAAAATATGTTCCTATCTACCGTTTATCGTAAGTAGAATTGGCATAAGGGAGCGTCTGTATATGTATGATAGCCAACAAAGTTTTTGGAGATTTCTTTTCCAAATGCAGTGGTACCTCTACTTACAAATTTAGTAGCTTTGTAACCTGAAAACTTTGTAAGAAGAGACACATTTTTAATGTAATGTTCTTGAAAGCTATCAGCTCCTGCTGGTAAGCTTTAGTGCAGCTGGAGAACCATTATAGGCATCCGTACATCAGTAATTTTGCTGATGGCCGAGTTGTAGAAGTTTGCCATCAGAGCTCTGGAGATGTGACTATTCCTCAGCTTCATCAGGTAGTAGAGGTGCTGTTGGGCCTTTCCCACTGCTAAAACCGGTCTTCAGTCACTGTTACACCCTGGAATTTAAAACCTCTCTCCCTCTCCACCTCCTCATTGCCGATAGTGAGAGGCTGGTATTTGATGCGCTTCTTCCTAAAATCCACCACAATCTCCTTGGTCTTTTGGGTGTTCAGAACCAGGTTGTTGTTTTGACACCATGACTCCAGATGTTGCACCTCTCTCCCGTAGTTTGTCTCATCATTGTTGGAGATAAGCCCAAGCATCGAGTTGTCGTCTGTGAACTTGATAATGAGATTGGCTGTGGAGGAGGCAAGGCAGTCATAGGTGTACAAGGAGAAAGGCAGCGGACTTAGAACACTCCCTTGGGGAACTCCGATGCTGGTGACCAGGGTGGAGGTGGTTTTGTCCTCACCCTGCCCTGCTGTGTGCGGTCTGTCAGGAAGTCGACAGTCCGATTGCACGGGGCAGTGTTGATTCCCAGTTTAGACCGGAGTCCATGTATATATATGTATATTTGTAACCTGAAAACACATTTTGAATGTAAATGCACTAATCTGTTCCAAGCTCCGCAAAAAATATCGTATTTTTTTTAAGAAATCATAAAAGACCTTCAGAACATAAAACAAATACATGTTAGAAATAGATTAGCCCACAATAAACATAAAATGAGAGGCACATGATATAAACAAGAATCAAGGAAATAATAAAAAATTTACCTTTTTACTTTGTAACCTGAAAACTTTGTAAGTAGAGACACTGTTTGAATGTTCCAAGCTCCACAAAAGTGCAGTATGTTTTTATTGAGAAATCATAAAAGAGCGTTGGAACATAAAACAAATTTATGTCAGAAATTGATAATCACATAATAAACATAAAACGAAAGGCGCATAATAAAAAAACCCAAAGAATAAAGAAAGTAATACAAATATTCGTGTAATTTTTTCCGTCGCCAGGGTTTCTGCGGATCCTAAAAAAGAATTAAAAGGCATTGAATCCATTATTCTAAAAGGCCTTCATTTGCAATGAATGTCTCAAATTCAATTTCCCAATGATAAAAATGATTCATGAACGTAGCAGAAGAGTTCCAATGACGTGTGCTTTTGATAATCCATCGTAAAAATAAACGATAGCTCGATTTGTCAACACAGTTTCTAAGTGATTCCTTTCCACAAATACCGAAACATCAAAGAATTTATCTAAATCATCTTTAATTTTGGGATAATTGAATGATAGCCATCCTGCCGTAACCCCCGCTCCTCCTCGTCTCTAAACTCTGAACTCTGAATTGTGACGGTGACTCGAAGAGCATGCTGGGAGACAATCAGCATGTTTGTTTCCGTGCGGGAAACTCTGGGAGCGGCAAATACAGCGCCCAATGCATTTTTGACTTTGTATCCTGAAACGTCTTTGTACCTAGAAGCAATATTTTCCCCTTCAGGTACATCGTTACCTGGAACTTTCGTATGTAGAGACATTCGTAAGTAATAATAATAATAATAATAATTTCCTTGTATTGTCATTCTGTGTAACAATGTACACAGAACGAAATGTCGATTGCACCTGACCCGTTGTAGCGAGCCGATGCAGCTGCAGCCAACAGAGGGCGCCGCCGACCACTTTTTAAGTCTTAGGAATGACTCGGCCGGGGCGCGAACCACCGACCTCCCAGTCTCAAAGCGGGCGCCTTACCATCTAGGCTACTGAGCTGGTAGAGGTACCTCTGGATAATTAGGGGGATAATGGTTTAAGCCTGGCGACAATTTTTTTTAACATAACAAAATTAATTATTCAGGAACGTAAATGAAAACGTTATTATCAAATAATCCGAAAAATCATCAGTCCTGATCTACCGCAGGAGAAACGTTATTGAAGGGACATTGTGTATTATTTAGCGCCTCCTAGTGGTACAAAAAAGTTTATTAAAAGTTAATTTGATTAATAGGCAAATATACATGAACTAATTTATAAACACGCATTATTTAAACTACTCGTAAGTCGTGAAATGTGTATTTATTTTATAATATGAGGCTCACTTTGTGACATCGCGATTTTCCGCCATCTTGCTGCTAATGGTGCCACCAAAAAAAGCCTTCAACTCTTCATAGTTTATAATATTTTCCCTGTGCTTTGCATTATTTGTTTTTGGTGGCAGTACTAGTGGTCAAATATTACCAGGAAAGAAATAACAGTATAAAATCTGTCTGGCCTGTTTGGATGCTACATTCCTTTGTTCAGGTTTATCCGAAGTTAAATTCGGTGTGTTCAGTGACCCCAACCCAAATTGTAATTCTTTCTCGGTCCATTGCCACTTTCAGCCGATTTAGTCTAATCTTGAAGACAGAAAGCAAGCAAGTTAGCAAGTAATATATGTGCGACATAATCTTTAAGGAGGAATTGTCGATACCAAAGAAAATATCACAAATACTAATGTTGATCTTTGTGTGTTAACAATCGGTGACTACAATACCAACTCCAATACCAACTATGCTATTGTCTTTTATTAGCATATTTGGTATTGGAGTAATCCAAAAGGAATTGAAAGTAATCCAGTTAAAGTAACCCTACCCAACCCTGTAAATGCAGACATTTACATTTAAAGAAGAGGCGAAATGAAAGTGGAATAAGAAAGTTTGATGCGGTTGAACATGGTCGGAATGTTTTTTTTCGGGCCCCTTTTTTACCACGAAGGAGGACCTCTTGAAGCCCATCTTCCTAAAGTAAGTTAAACTCAACTTTATAATCCAGTTAAAGTAACCCTACCCAACCCTGCTCACCCAGAGGGAGCTCTCATGATTGTCCTCTATCTAGCTGCTACGGGTATCCCCAAAAACCCAAAACCTTCGTAAAGCTGGGCAAAAAAACTAGAAGACAAACTGTGCGGTTTGGTCACTTTGAGTCTCTGTGTTTCGTATTCTTCCTTGTGTTTTTTTAGCACTCGTTTTTGGTTGTTCTACACAATACAGCGACATTTACTTGTCGAATAAGACACATTATACTTTTAAAGACGCTTTATTCTAAGGTTGTTTATTACAGAACATTAAATTTGGATAGGAAATTATTTCATCCAATGTGGCACGGCGGCTGAGTGGTTGATGCGTCTGCTGCACAGTTCTGAGGTCATGGGATCTGTCGGGGACCAGAAACGGAGACAGGACCCACTTGTGTTTGTTTTTTTCTTAGCTTTATTTAGAAGGAGGAAAAGGCTTGCGCCCACGATCCGGTGTTGATCACGGGTAGCAGATCGCTCCGAACGCGGAACTGGCACTTCCGTGGCGAGCGAAGGCAGTATCGAAGGCGGGGGACGGTGGAGCAAAAACGTAATCGAGTTCAGAAAAGGGGTCGGAGCCGGCGTCAAACAGGAATCAGGACAGGATAGAGTCAGGGTCGAAAGGGCTTGCCTTGCGTGCGCTGAGGTTTGCAGACTGACTGACAACGGGTGACAGGAAGACAGGGGTTTAAAAAGAGATGAGCAGCCAGCGTCCGAGGCAGTTGGCGCCAAAGGAGCCGACTCGGGTGCCTCGCATCAGTAATCATGACCGGATCAAACCTTCCTGTGCGGAGTTTGCATGTTTTTCCCGTGCTTGCGTTGGTTTCCTTTCATATTCCAAAAATATGTATTTCAGGTTGATTGGCCAGTCCAAATTGGTGTGAATGAGCTAGTAAGTTGTCTGTCCCTGTGTGCCCTTCGACTGGCTGGCAACCAGTTCAGGGTGTCCCGTGCCCACTGCCTGAGATGGGCTCCAGCACCCCCGCGACCCTACTGAGGATAAGTGGTGCAGATAATGGATGGATAATTTAATCAGGTGCTGTTTACGTCTTTACACGTCAATATTCCATTTTAATGTGATGAAAAATGACCAATTATAAGCCATTTATATAGGGTATTAAACTAATACAATGGCTGCGAATCACTCTGAGAAACTTATATTATACTTGATCTAATTTTACACTGACAAATACTTGTAGGTTGAGAAATCTGGATTTATTTTACATGACATGAAACTCACGTAGAGGAGCTGACACGATTGTCTCTCATCTTGCTTCAAAAACCGAAAACCTTGAGAAAGGCTGGGCAGAAAAATGAAAATACAGACAATATGGTTTGGTCACTATGCATCTCCGTAGTTTGTATTCGCCCTGATGCTTTGTAGCACTCGTTTTCGGTAGCACTACACATTACAGCAGGGGTGTCAAACTCATTTTAACTCGGGGGCCACACGATAGAACAAACATTCTGTCGGGGGCCGGATTAGTAGATTAAAGAGAAAGAAAAATAGAGAAAGAAATAAGAGAAAGAGGGAGGGAAAGGGAGAGAGGGCGGGACAAAGAAAGAAAAAGAAAGAGAGAGAGCGTGAGAAACAAAAGATAAAAAGTCGTGAGTGAGGGGGTAAAGAAAGGAAGACGAAGAAAGAAAAATAGAGAGAAAGAGAAAAGAGAGAAAAGGAAAAAAGTCAGAGCAAAAGAGGTTAAAAGACATAGAGAGAAAGAGACTAAGAACAACAAAGGAAAAGACATAGAGAGTGAAAGAGAGACAGAGTGTGAGAAAAGGGGTGGAAAAGAGAGAGAGAGAGAGAGAAATAAATACAAGTACAGTGTCTTTGTTCGAGGCATCTGGCTTTGGCAACATCAAGTGGACATATTTCAACCTGCAGCTTGTTTTTCTCTTGCGCTTCTCTGAGTGTTGTCTGGCGGGCCGGATTCAATCCCTTAGCGGGCCTGATCTGGCCCGCGGGCCGCCTGTTTGACACCTGTGCATTACAGCTACTGGTCAAATATTTCAGTGTAGCTGACGAGTTATAAGTGTAAATCACACTCAAAATAATGAGAGAAGAAAACAATTGATTTTGAATTGCAGGGAAGACGGGGAAAGAAGCCTTCAGTTAAATAATGTAACTAATAAACAGAATCAACTTACTTGTCCCCTTAAGTGTGCTGTTGGCACTCTACTGAAGCAAAAGCATTTTTTTTTTAGTTTTCTCAATATTTCTATTGTCTCTGAATTATTTTACTACCATTTTGCTTATAGCTTCTTTAGATGCTATGGAAACCTCACACTCATTTGAATAAGTTGCCAGACTTGCTATCACTTCTTCCCGCATGATCCTTTCATGTTGTCATGGTGACTGCATCCTGCCCGACCGCTCGGTCCTCTCCATGCCGCTTCTGTGTATCAGTTTGTATATATTTTGTCCGAGGGCCCCGATACCGGAATTCGTTTCTGTTTACTTGGGTCGTTGTATTAGCGTTGTTTCTAATCTTCAATTATAATGGTAAAATCAGGGATTCTGATGTGAGGATATTTTCAGATTATCCTAGTAAATTATCCAATTTTATTGGTATCACATTGTTCTTGTCACTTGTGAACTATATTATTATAAATGTCGGTGAAAGCTGTTGTAAACATGAACTGGATGTGATGAAATTTAGCTCCACTGGCACATAATGGGCCAGTGCCAATACCAGTTATTGGAATCATTGTCGACACTAAAGAAAATATCACCAATACTAATGTAGATCTTTGTGTAGTTCAATAATCGGTAACTAGAAATTGGAGGAATGCTAAATTACCATATATTTCATGTATTTTTAACTCCTTAACAATCCTGTGATATTCCAATTAGGATGCACCCAAAGTAAATTGAATGCTGTTCTTGAACCCTTTGGAGAATATGGATGGTCTTGGTCTCTTTTGAAAGGTAACACTCTGATATTTGGCCCAGAACCAAAATAATCACTGCAAATGCTACGAACATGGAGTAATCTAAATTGGTTTTTATTCGCCTGAATGTCTTCTTTGCAATCGCATTCCTGCAGAAGAGTGTAGCATTAGCATCTTAGCTGGAAAACTGGGACAATAGCATGAAGCCTTATAATAATAATAATAATAATTTCCCTTGTATTGTCATTCTTTTGTTAGAACGAAATGTCGATACACCTGACCCGTTGTAGCGAGCCGATGCAGCCGCAGCCAACAGAGGGCGCCGCCATTTTACCAATGTTATAAGTCTTAGGTATGACTCGGCCGAGGCGCGAACCAGCGACCTCCCAGTCTCAAAGCGGGCGCCCTACCATCTAGGCTACTGAGCTGGTATCTGGTCCCAGGTCAAATTTGATTAAAATCTGAAAAACTAAACATCATATACTACACATTTTTATAATTGTTATGTCAAGATTTTTTTCAAAAGAGATGATCAGTTTACAGCTCTAAAACCTCTGCAACTGCGTATTTTACTTGTTTAGACATTGTGAAAGAGTTGTAAATGTTTGACTTCTATTTGTGCACACGTGAGCTTGATAATTAAGAATGGATACACAGTATGATTACGCACGTTTATTTTCGGCTCTGATTTGAATACACGTCGTAAATGTGCATGTATTTATGTTGGGAATTTCATTGGCTAACCAATGCGTCAATCTTTTTGATTGGTCACTCCTGGCTGAAGATTTTTGAAGCCAAAAAAGGTCATGTCTGTTTTTTCAATCTAGGTCCTCATAGGCTATAGCAGGCTCAGGTGTGTAAAATCTGTGCGACATAATCTTAATTGGTCGAGAGTGGTGTCCATGGAAAACTCAGAAGCTAACGTACATATTGGAAATCGTTTTACGAGTTAATTTACTTTTAAAGGGGAATTATGGGTCGGAAGTAACGGATTACAACAAGTATCGTCAAATAAGGCAGAAATGCTTTTAGGCGGATTTTTTTTTTAATCTGTTGGCAGTATCGTGTGTTTTGGGGTAAATTCTTTACACGGTTGGATTGACTGGACTGTCATGAATGTAACGAGGCCATATTTGTGGAGAATCGTGTCATTCGCAGACTATAAGAGCCGGTGAGCTATACTGGCTTGATAGCTTTCGGGTATCTTGTTTCAGATTGATAGGGATGTTTCTGTAATGAGTATATTTGGAGTTAAAGCTTTCCACTGATATGTGATATGAAGTTTTTCAGTGACTGGTCTTATTGTGAAGGCTCGTCTTTGCTTCTCAATAGTTTTAAGGAAGAAAATAGATATAAGTCTTTGTTTTCAGAAAAAAAAATCTATACTAGTTTGAACAAAAGCATCAAAAGATTTTCCTTTATGAAATAAATTCCATGCAAAAAAAAAAATGCCTGATGGCTTGACTTGCTGTCAGCTCGCTAAGACTATCACTACCGTAAATTCCGGACTATAGAGTGCACCTGATTATAAGCCGCACCCACTACATTTCGGGGGGAAAACCGATTTTGTACATACACAAGCCACACCTGTATATTAGCCGCATGCGCCCACATTGGAAAAACGCAATACAAACCCGAAATTAACCCTTACCCGATACAGTCCAAAATCACAGCCGGCAAAATGAACCAGAAATGATACCGGTACTTAACATTTAAGGCAGACCTGCAGAGTCCAGGTGCCCCTTGAAAGTAATCCAAGGAAAAAAAGTGTATAATTCCAAAGGTAAGGGTGGGCAAAATATATATCCACTATTGTCGGCCACGTCCACAAATACGTCTCACCTTTACTCCACTTCCCGTCAGCCCGCGTTTGCCCCGCCCCTTCTTTCTCATTTGCTCGTACAAAACATATCAGAATAAGTTTCTAAAATAAATACATTACAAAAGTATACAGTTGCAAATACATATTATACATGGTTACACATATTTTCAAAGAAAGACGGTACACCGAGAGAGTTTTCAAAGCTTTAATAATAATATTCTAACTTTCATCCCAAACTGTGCCTGTGAAGGGTAGCAAAACGCTACTAGCAACACGCTCGCAACACAGTAAACGGCTCTGTTAAAAAAACAATCCGTGCCTGTAATAAGCACGGTAAACATTCCTCATCTTCCTCCTTATAACTGACGTCATCAATTTCGTCTTCCTTTAATATGGGAAAGAGACCTTGTCATATAGACGTGGTCCCACGCTCCCGTACTTAAAATAGAATAGAATAGAATAGAATAGAATATACCTTTATTGTCATTGTTACAAATGGGCTAACATATTGTGACAACGAAATTGGGCATGACACTCCAGTTTTACACATAGTGAGGGTATGAGCAAGAAGATAAAGGAACAGAGAAGATAATGTTATAAAACAAGGGGAATAAGGCTATAGTTATAATTTACATGGTATTTACACAACAATGTCAGCATGTGGGATGTTACATACAGGGTTGTCGTGATAACGTTGTATCGTAACGGTTGTGCAATATTGCATTTGGTGCAAAGTCATCATGGTGCAAAAATAGTCCGCATATACATTGGTGCAAGCATAGACATCATAGTGCAAAAAAAGGAAATGGTCAGACATTGTGCAATTTGAGCATTAAACGTAGTGCAGTCGACATGTGCAAGAACAAGACTTGAGTAACATTATTTTCGTATGAGGTAGTGTTGGCACGAGTTTTCAGTTTTTGTGCGGTGTCTGTTGAGCAGTGAACAAACATAGTGCAGACAGCATGTACGTGAGTACCATTTTACATACGTGTGAGGTATTTTTTTTTTAAAAAATTTTTTTGCAACAGTTTTCAGTTGTTTGTGCGGTGTCTGTTTAGGGTGGTAATGGCTGTGGGGAAGAAACTGTCTCTGAGTCTGTTCGTTTTTGCTTTGTGTGACCTGTAGCGCTTGCCGGAAGGCAGCAGGTCGAAGAGATGGTGGCCGGGGTGAGAAAAGTCCTTGACGATGTTTTCTGCTCTGCTGAGGTAGCGAGAGCAGGCAATGTCCTCCAGACTGGGCAGAGAGCAGCCGACGATTCTCTGGGCTGTTTTTATGATCCTCTGGAGCTTTTTCCTGTCTGCTGCTGTGCACCCCGCATACCACACCGTGATGCAGTATGTTAGGATGCTCTCCACTGTGGCTTTGTAGAAAGACACCTGCAGCTGCTGTTTTAGGTTATTTTTCCTGAGCAATCTCAGGAAGTGCAGTCGCTGCTGGGCCTTCCCTACCACCGCTCTGGTGTTTGCAGACCAGGAGAGGTCGTCGGCGATGTGCACGCCCAGAAATTTGAACGAGTGGACTCTCTCTACGCAGTCTCCCGTACTTAAAATCTCGCTTGCATCACGCTCGCAAAGAAAGTCCTATATCGGACTGCTCGACTGTTTTTAGCTTGAAATTTGCGTCTTGTGCCTTTCTTTTTTGCAATTTGCATGATGAGGATATGTCTACGATAATTTAATTTGTGCACAAGCTAGGAAGTTGCAGTTTAAATCTTACCTTTCGTACTTGAGCGACGCGTTATATTTCCAAAGGTAAGGGTGGGAAAAATATACATCCACTATTGTCCGCTGCGTGCAAAAACACGTCTCACCTTTACTTCCCGTCAGCCCCCGTGGTTTTCGCCCCTTTTTTTTTGATTCGCCCGTGGAAAACATATCAGAATAAGTCTCTAAAATAAATACATTACAAAAATATACAGTTGCAAATACATATTATACATGGTTACACATATTTACAAAGAAAGACGGTACACGGAGAGAGTTTTCAAAGCTTTAATAATAATAATATAACTTTCATCCCAAACCGTGACTGTGACAGGTAGCAACACGCTACTAGCAACACGCTCGCAAAACAGCAAACGGGTCTGTTAGAAAAATTACATAAATTGGCCGCATCACTGAATAAGCCGCAGGGTTGAAAGTTTGGGAAAAAAGTAGCGGCTTATAGTCCGGAATTTACGGTAATTCTTTTTTTTGGGGGTTGGAGGTGGCCCCTGACTCCCAATAGTGGCCCACCCCTGTGTTAACTGGTTTGTGTTAACAGTTGAGTGAATGCAGTTTTACACCTGAACCAACTCAACACTCTATTCACTCTAATATTACTCTCTAAAAATAACATATTTTGATAGAGAATCACTTCTTTTTTTGACATACTCAGGAATTTATGGCATTCCAGATGAAATCCTCCAACGATCAAGACAGTGGGAGCCTATTTTTGGACACACCTACTCTGCTAGTTTCTCTAGACTGAATAATATCGCTCAACTAGGTTTTCCCCTAAAAAACAAAGCAATCCCCGCCCCCGCATTGATGACATCACGGGGTGCAGCTCGGTTTGACAACAGTGTGTAACACCCGTGAAGTGTCACTGTGTCAGAGTTGGCCTTTTCCCAGGGGAAAAAAAAAAAAAAATACCCGAGAAAAGGCCAATGTCTCTCATCAGTGCCGCTGAGCAGTAAATGCCACACTGTGACCGTCCATATTTACATGCCCGATACATGATATGGCGAGATCACCGTTTTTATCTTCAGTGTGACAAACAAATGAGTCATCCGTGCCCCATGAGGAGAAATATGTAATGCTCAAATAAGTCAATGGCCGGAAAAACAACATTTTAGAGATAGTTTCTCTACTAAACGGTCGATTGACATGCGCAACATGGTTTATTTGTATGGAGCACTTATCCTGCCATATATAGGAAATAAATGTATGAATAAATAGGTGCTAACATATGCCATAAATGCAGCAATACCCAGGGTTGGGTAGGGTTACTTTCACTGGATTACTTTCAATTACTTTTGTATTACTCCAATACCAAATATGCTAATAAAAGACAAAAGAAACTAAATATGAATAAAATTACTAAAGGCTTGGGGAGTAACGGAATACATGGAACGGCAAAAATGATGTTTGGATTTGTTTTCATTTTGTTTCTGTCGCATTTTATGTTCGTTTTGCCGGAGATCAAAGAGATCAAAGCCAGGAGAGAAAGCTTACCACGTGTTGCGAGTCATCATTTAATTCATATTTAGTTTCTTTTGTCTTTTAATAGCATATTTGGTCTTGGAATAATCCAAAAGTAATTGAAAGTAATCAAGTTAAAGTAACCCTACCCAACCCTGGATACATGACAGATATATACTCAGTAGTTTCGGGCACATTTTTAAAGCGAAAAATGCTACTACTGAGATTGAAATATTTCAAAATAACTCAAACGATGTAATTTTAGCTGATATGCCTCACTCACCGAGCACAAAGAATCAAAACTGCATCATGAAAATTTGAATATATCCCATGTAGCAGTTTGAGTGTTGTCATCATTCCCGATTTGGATGACCTGTGGCTATCTGATTGGTTCCCTGTCCCTTTATAAGCCCAGTCCTGTCACTCTCCGGTTGTAAGTCGGTCAGCGAACCTCTGTTGTTACAAGGCAAGCATTTTGACCCTGAGTCCCGCCTGTCCTGTTTTTGCACCTGTTTTCCACCCGTTTTTCCACCTGTCCGTTCCGGATCTCCCCGTTTGTCTCCGGCTACAACCTGTTTTCGATCCCGACCACGTCTGGTCTCCCGTCCCGGCTATCGACCTGTTTTTCCGTCCTTGACACCGCCATTTCCCACTACGGAAGATCCACTTCTGTATTCGGATCAAGATCCGATTGCGAGAGCGACTAGCTTCCCGCGTCCAGCGAGCACCGGATCCTCTTTTTACTCAATAAACTTGTGATTAACACTACACATTTGGGTCCTGATTCTGTTCTGGCCGTGACAAGTGTACTGTTTACACAACAATGTAGTATTTTTGTACAAAAATTTAGCAATTGTATTCATATTTAGTTTATTTTGTCTTTTCTTAGCATATTTGGTATTGGAGTAATCCAAAAGTAATTGAAAGTAATCAAGTTAAAGTAACCCTACCCAACCCTGGCAATACCTAAATATGTGATATACATTAGGGCTGCACGATTTTGGAAAAACCCTTAATTGTGATTTTTCTGACCTGTATTTGATTTCCGATTTTACAAGAAAAGTGCATTTCTGTGCTTGTTTTGTTTTTGTGGAAAACTTAACCATAGTGACATGCAAACCTTCCTCGAGACGATGTCCTTAATGACTGAGAGTACACGACTGTAACAAAATACTGATAGATCAACAAATAAAAAAACAGAATTGCAGTTGAATAAATAGTCTTTATTGTCATTATTCAAAAGGGTTCCTCAAAAGCGATTTAGAAAGCATCTGGCTAGTTAGTATCAGGTACCTCCGGGTTGAGCCAGGTCTTCCTGATGACAACTGTCTTGAATGTTACCACAAGTTGTAGCTCCAGGTCATCCATTTAATGTGTAATGGATCTGCCGTTGGTGTGATACAAGCTCGGCAGAATTGGCTTGTTATGTAGCTGTACAACAAAATTGGAGGGCTACTCCTTTCAGTGTAAGAAAACGATTAAGAGAAAGGCTGGCTAGCTACCCGCTAGCGTCGGATAACTGCGATTTCTGGTAGGTTTTAGTGATGACTGAAATACAAAACTGCAACTCATCTTTCTCTCAGTCTTGGGGGCCGGATTTACGAGCAGTTGCTCAGGAGGTAGAGCGCTTGTCTTCGGATCGAGAGGTCGCAGGTTCGATGCCTGGTTCCTGGGAATGTTGTAGTGTTCTTGGGCAAGACACTGAACCTCTAATAAGCATCCCAATGAGCAGGTAGTTGCCTTGCTGACGCTGCTATAGGTGTGTGAAAGTGTGAAGCACATTGTAAAGCGCTTTGGGAGGTCTTCAGTGACTTGAAAAGTGCTATATACCATTTACCATTTAGGAGTTTTCCAGGAGTAGTAGCTCCAAGTCGTCTGTTTCATGAGAATCGGATCTGGAGTTGGTGACTAGCCACATTAGGCACTGGTGGCTTAAGATTTGTTAGCCTAGCTGTTAGCTTTCCCTTCAATTCCCGGACGTGATGAAGATCCAAGCAGCACCCGCTCTTCTAAATTTTCTTCGGAGTCCGATTTAAATAATGAATTTATTTTCAATGTAACAGGCGCTTAAGTTAATAAAGTGTTTAGGCGGCCATTTGTGCAAGGGCAGTTTGACTGACTGGCAGCTTACAGTAGCCTATCAAATTTGCGCACACACGTCTTGCAAACTTTGCCTCGCCTTTATTGGTCAGTGCCATTAAAACCTGCTTCTGATTGGCCGGCATTGTTTAACCACGAAATGTGAAAATTCTTGTTGGCCAAACACTCCATCACTCACATAACAAACTGAAACTATGAAAACAAACAGCATTGTTCTGCAGTTACACTATCGCACTACGTCACATCGCAATATCGGTTAGATTTCGGTTCATCGTGTATAAATGAATGCAATTATTCATATACTTACGTATTTTGTCAAGTATTTAGTAATGTCAATCGTTTTTGTCATCAATTTGGTGTAATTTTTTCATGTATTGTTTTTTATACTTGTCCTGTATTTTGTCACAATGAAATATTACACGAATAAGGGGGTGGGTCAATCTGGTGGAGCTTTTCACCTATTGGTTGATCGACAAACGCACCGATCAACTGCAATGCCTTTCGACCAATAGGTGATAAGCTCAGCCAGTTTGACCCACCTCCTCATTTGAGTAACATCTTGTTGTGACAAAATACACAACAACATACATGACAAAATTCTCAAGACCAGAACGGAGACAGGACCCACTTGCGTTGCGTTTTAAGTTTTATTGGAAGAAAGAGAAAGGGTTGCACCCACGATCTGGTGATTGCTGGACGGGGGAAGCAGGTCGCTCTGATACTCTGATTGTGCTCCGCACGCGGAAGTGGCTCTTCCATGGCGAGCGATGGCGGTGTCAGTAGCCGAGACAGGAGAGCAAAAACGTGGTCGAGGTCGGAAGCGAGTCGTAAGCCAGAATAGGAGAGAAGTCGAGGTCGGGGACAAAAAGAGGTCGAAAGCCGGGACGGCAGAGTAGACGTGGTCAGGATCATAAACTGGTCAAAGTCGGGGGACAGAGGGGAGCAAAAAGTGGGACAGTTGGGAGTCAGGGTCGAAAAAGACTTGTCAGTGTTAACTTAGGTTCGCAGATGGACTGAAAAAAGGGGACAAACAGGATGGGTACAAATACGGAGCCAATCAGAGCCCCTGGCAGTTGCCGCCAAAAGAGCGGGCACAACTGAGTCACATCAGTAATCATGACAAAAATGAATGAAAAAAAATACACATTTTATTGCCAAATAGTTAAGTCCGTTAATTCATTAGTCGCAGCCACCAGTGTTCAGTTCATCTTCGCCATTGTGCGTTGTCCATGCTTCCAGACATGGGTCCTGCAAAAAGAGGGGAGTAGAAGAGCGCCATTGCTCCACTTACAATCGAAAAGAAGCAAAATATTATCGCAAAATACAAAAGTGGACAAGTTTCAACATATTATCTATTGTTTTCTTTTCTTGATGTTCATATGTTTTGTGTACTGTTACGCAATGCTAAATCTATGGCACCCTGGTCATCCTGGGAGGGGGATTTCCTGGTGCTGAGGTTTTGAGTTTTTCCTTGCCCGCATGTTGGTTTAAGATCAGGGGATGGGGTGATTGTAATCCTGTGCAGTCCTTTGAGACATTTTGTGTGAAGGGCGTCACAAATAAATGTGACTTGACTTGTCGTGCCAAGGGAATACTGGTGAAGCATGTCCACCATCTCCACTGTCTTAAGACAGAGACTCTAAAGTCTAATACTGATGTATGAAGCTGGAGGACGGCAACAAATAAAGATACGGAAAAGCTCTTCATGATTTAGATACGAGAAAAAAAGCTTGCTGGGGACACGATCATGTTATCCACTGCAGAAATCGAGGAAGCGTTTGCTTGCTGGGAAAAACTGGAAAAATACATCTTAAAACTTAAAGCGAACGGTCAATGGAGATATTCATTGGAAACTGTCAAAGAAATTTGAAAAACATTCCGGTATCCAGACAGAAACACCGACCACCAGATCGCAATTATGTCCGAACCCCCAGAGTGAGTTGAAAAGCGTACCAAGACATTTTAGTGACTTTTTACATTTCATCATTTTATTCCGGTTGTCGTCGTCTTTGTTGTTGGCTAATAAAGCTTTGTACTGTACAGTAACTTCATCCTTTGCATTTCTTAGGCCTTATTTCTTGTTTTATTTATACTTTATTTATACTTATGTCCAGGGTTGGGTAGGGTTACTTTAACTGGATTACTTTCAATTACTTTTGGATTACTCCAATACCAAATATGCTAATAAAAGACAAAAGAAACTAAATAGGAATAAAATGATGACTCACAACACGTGGTAAGCTTTCTCTCCTGGCTTTGATCTCTTTGATCTCCGGCAAAACTAACATCAAATGCGAGAGAAACAAAATGAAAATAAATCCAAACAGCTTGCCAACATCATTTTTGCCGTTCCGTGTATTCCGTTACTCCCCAAGCCTGCACAAAATTTAGTCATTTTATTCATATTTAGTTTCTTTTGTCTTTTAGTAGCATATTTGGTATTGAAGTAATCCAAAAGTAATTGAAAGTAATCCAGTTAAAGTAACCCTACCCAACCCTGCTTATGTCAAGTCAAATCATGTTTATTTGTATTGCCCTTAATCACAATGAGTCTCAAAGGGCTGCACAGACCACAGATTATTGCAAACAACAGACTGATTACACCATCCCCTGATCTACAACCTACATTAGGGTAAGGAAAAACTCAAAACCCTTAACATGAGGAAAATAAAACCTTGAGAAGGGACCGCACATGAGGTCATCCCCAGATTTAAACAGTTCCACTAAGGTTGCAGAATGAATCTCAGTGGGCAGAGTAATCCACAGCACCGGGGCCCGAATGGAGAACGCCCTCAACATGGGGATTTCTTCTTGGCTCTTGCGATCAATAGTTAACCATATACATATGGGGGAATAAAATCTGAAAGGTATGAGGGAGCAGGTCCATTTATGATTTTGTATACTACCAACAAGAACCCTAACATCACGAACATTTACTAAACATTAGTGTACCTACAGGGCAGTTGCTTTAATAGGGGGTTTGGTTGCATTTGATGACCTTGTAACAGATCAATCCTGTTTCAATTCATTTCAATAGGAAAACATGTTTCGGTTTACAACGGTTTCATTATACGTCACTACCGGAACCAATTTCGTTGGTAAATACCGTAAATTCCGGACTATAAGCCGCTACTTTTTCCCCAAATGTTCAACCCTGTGGCTTATTCAGTGATGCGGGCAATTTATGTAATTTTTCTAACAGACCCGTTTACTGTGTTGCGAGCGTATTGCTAGTAGCGTGTTGCTACCTGTCACAGTCACGGTTTGGGATGAAAGTTATATTATTATTATTAAAGCTTTGAAAACTCTCTCGGTGTACCGTCTTTCTTTGTAAATATGTGTAACCATGTATAATATGTATTTGCAACTGTATATTTTTGTAATGTATTTATTTTAGAGACTTATTCTGATATGTTTTCCACGGGCGAATCAAAAAGTAGGGGTGAAAACCACGGGGGCTGACGGGAAGTGGAGTAAAGGTGAGACGTTTTTTTGGACGCAGCGGACAATAGTGGATATATATTTTTCCCACCCTTACCTTCGGAAATATAGACTTTTTTTCCTTGGATTACTTTCATGGGAACCCGGACTCTGCAGGTCTGCATCAAACCTTAAGTACCGGTATCATTTTCCGCTCATTTTGCCGGCTGTGGTCTTTGGACTGTGTACTTTATTTTCAGTTACAATCGCGGGATTGTGTTGCATGTTTTAATGTGGGCGCATGCGGCTTATATACAGGTGCGGCTTGTGTAAGTACAAAAGCGATTATCCTCTTGAAATGTGGTGGGTGCGGCTTATAATCAGGTGCGCTCTATAGTCCGGAATTTACGGTAGACATACCACAGTACATGACAAAATACATGAAAAAATAAAGACTGGAATTATTTACAAATTTCATAGATAGATGTTTACATTTCATTTTCCTCATTTATTTACCTATTATGTGATTTTATTCATTTGACATATATCTGTTGGTATTTATTTATTAATACATTTAATAATACAAATGGCAGGATAGCTTCTCCATACATTTGAGGCTTCAGGTTTAAGACAAAATGGAATAAAATAATTGGAAACCCGTTATAGTCGAAAGTTAGCAAATCAATCCCTATTTGTCGAGGAAATCTCAAAGAATGAGGGATATCCACCTATTGAGGAGGCGCTTGGATGGCCCAATAATACATCAAGCATAATTGTTTGGCCTTCTGAGTCATCATTACTCTGCAAGTGCACTCCCGTCTTGTTTGGACACTGCACTTAATGGACCTTCTACTTCTGGACACCGTCTCATCTGTCTCCGGAGCGTCCTTCCACTTTTCTGTTTTCTGTATTCTAGTCTTTGTCTTTCCTTCATTTCCTCTTGTCTGAATGAAGGAATGGATGGCCTTTATTCTCATTGTAGGAGTATAATGAAATTGGATGGATTCTCCTTTCAGTGCCAGTAAAACAATTGAAAAAATGTGGTATTAGATACAATAAATACGTGCATATTCACAGCGGAATTTGTGCGAAACTAGGGCTGCAACAACGAATCGATGAAATCACGCATTAAAAGCGTTCGCAACAGATGTCTTCATCGCTTCGTTGTGTCTCGCAATTTATACATCACTCAGCTCGTTGCAGAGCTGTTTATGCCCCTAGAGTGTGAGTCGGCGAGCTGAACAGAACGATGAGGATGCTTTTTTTTAAAGGATAGGTAAATTCAACAAATGAAAAATGATCAACAGGAAAAAATGGTTCAAAAGTCAGGAATGGGCAAACTACGGCATGTCAGGATTTTTAACCTGGCCCGCAAAACCAAAATTTAATGACAATATATAGAAAGAGAGATAATAGGGCGGCTGTGGTTGAGACATCCATGGCACAGTTCTAAACTCATGGGATCAAATCCAGCTACTAGCCTTTCTGAGCAGAGTTTGCATGTTCTCCCCGTGCTTGCGTGTGTTTCCTCCGGGCACCCCGGTTCCCTCCCACATTCCAAAAACATGCATGTCAGGTTAATTGGCCGGTCAAAATTGTCCCTAGGTGTGAATGAGCAAGTGAGTTGTCTGTCTCTGTGTGCCCTGCGATTGGCTGGCAACCAGTTCAGGGTGTCCCCTGCTCACTGCCCAAAGATAGCTGAGAGTGGCTCCAGCACCCCCGCGACCCTACTGAGGATAAGTGGTGCGGAAAATGGATGGATGGATATATAAAATAGTAAATAAATTACTACTATTTAATATTCACATGATGAGATAAATAGAATAAATCGTTTTAGCTCATGCAATCTTGAAAGATTGTAAACGAGACACTCCATATTCATCTTGTCTCTGGGCCTCAAACCACTGGAAGATCTCCGTTTATTGCTACTGCCCAAGATGTTTTTTTATTGTACAGACAAGGTGTATTGCAAAAATAGTTCTACAAATAAAAAGACTAAAATTCAGCACAACTTTACAGTAAATTATGCGATTACGTTTAGCCCATTGATTAAATTAGATTGTTGTTCCAGTATAAGGTATTCCCCCTCCCCATGTGCTGCCTACCTTTCACTACTGGTGACACACGAACAAATATGCACATATGGGCTGACCCCCTGGTTTGAGTATCTTGTTCTTTAGTTGTAAATTTAGCTGAGATGTGAGTATATCTGATAGGGAGAATATCTACATGAGGAGAAATTCAGCGGTTTTCTACTCTGTGCTTGATACCACGCCACCATAACATTCACCCCCGTAATTATTGGCAGATCAGGGATTGTATAATCAGCAATTAGAGAACATCTCATTTCATTTTCATTTCAGAAATGCTCCATGTAGTAACTATTGTTGAGTTAGTAAGTTTTATTACTAACACGCTGAAGTACTCGTTACCGAGATATGTAATTACATTCTAAGGATGCTTCAGATTTTGTTTAAAATCCCCCCCGAAAATATGATATCCTTCTTTTTCTGCAGAGTTGTACACTCGTGCCCCATCCTCCTCCTCCGCTGGCTTCTCCTCCATCCCTTCTTCCCCATCTTCATTATCATCCTGCATTGGACCACCATCAACCCAACGTGGCAAGCCCAGTAAAGATGGGCCGGAGGCTGGACTTGTCCGGCCTCACGGACGACGAGGCAGAACACGTCCTGAAAGTCGTCCAACGGGACATGAAGCTGAGAAGAAAGGAGGAGGACCGTCTAAGGTGAGATAGTCCATAACAAATGAAAATTGAGATAATATTCTTCTAAGGGCATGGCAACAATCCCCAATCGAGGTGGAAGTTAAAATCTACAGAGACAGACCCAGGCAAAAACACACAAGTTCATTTCGGGGCAAAGGGAATAACAAAAAGTGCTCCACACAGGGAAATAGCCAGAATACCATAAACAAAAACAGTCTTGAAGACACTCATAGCTGGCAGGGTACAAGAAGTTTAGAATTTGCCACAAACAGGCATTAAGACAGGCGTCCGCTGGCAAAGTCACCACCTTGGTTGTTGGTGCATCACTCCTTGTGGTGTGTCATGGGCAAGTACAGCCTTGCGGTGCCCATATGAAACAGATATGGTTTCCATGGTAATGGTAAATGGTCTGCATTTATAAAGCGCTTTACAATGTGCTTCACACTTACCCATTCTCACACACACTCACACAGCAATAGCGGCCATGCAGCCATGCAAGGAGCCGACCTGCTTATTGGCATTAGGTAGGTAAGCTAGTAAGTAAAAAATTAGTTAAGTTAGTAAATAAGTAGGTAGGTGGGTGATAAGTGGGTAAGTAGATAAGTAAGTAGGTGTGTAAGTGTATAACTAGGTAGGGGGGATAGTAAGAAGATAGGTAGATAGATGAGTGAGTAGGTAGATAGGTTAGTAAGTAAAAAATTAGTTAAGTTAGTAAATAAGTAGGTAGGTGGGTGATAAGTGGGTAAGTAGATAAGTAAGTAGGTGCATAAGTGTATAACTAGGTAGGGGGGATAGTAAGAAGATAGGTAGATAGATGAGTGAGTAGGTAGGTAGGTTAGTAAGTAAAAAGTTAGTTAAGTTAGTAAATAAGTAGGTAGGTGGGTGATAAGTGGGTAAGTAGGTGCGTAAGTGTATAACTAGGTAGGGGGGGTAGTAAGAAGATAGGTAGATAGATGAGTGAGTAGGTAGGTAGGTTAGTAAGTAAAAAATTAGTTAACTTAGTAAATAAGTTGGTAGGTGGGTGATAAGTGGGTAAGTAGATAAGTAAGTAGGTGCATAAGTGTATAACTAGGTAGGGGGGATAGTAAGAAGATAGGTAGATAGATGAGTGATTAGGTAGGTAGGTAAGTAGGTAAGTAAGTTGGTAGGTCAGTAAGCAAGCAGGTAAGTAGGTAGGTAAGCAAGCAGGTAAGTAGGTAGGTGAGTGAGTGAGTATGTAGTCAGTATTTGGAGAAGCCATCTGATCTAACTCAACTACAACACCTTCATCATCTGGTCGCTGTGATATATATGGTTGGTAATGAGTGTCAGGTGTGGGTAATTTAAAGGCAGGCATGGTGGTCCTCCAGTCAATTTGTCTGTTGGCGCCCTCTGGAGAACGGTGGTGTGCTGTTCTTCTTCCCTCTCTGCTTCCACCCCCTAACTCCACTGTACCAGTTCAAGTCAAATCAGTCCACAGATAGATATAATGTATATTTTTGCTCTACAATTGTACTTTTTATCATGTTATTTAGTCATGTTTGGTTGGAATCCCTTAACCACTAGGGTTGTAGTGGCCCTATTTCCTGTGGTGTGTCTTGGGCAAGTACAGCCTGGTGGGGCCCATTCCTCTCCAGGCCAACATATGTTTTCACCCGGTCTTGAACCGGGGACCTTTTGCGTGTTAGGCGAATCCACTACGGATACATTATTTAACATATGCACGTTAAATACATATAAGTAGTTCTTACGATAAACTATTTAGTAGTTTTATTGTATTTATCTGGGATACTGCATTAGCTAATTACCAGAGGTTTCTGTCCCTTGCCATATGGCAATTTTACTGTTGGAACACATTGTCGTATCCTAGGGGTCTACTGTATTTGCTAGATCTTTGAGTTTAGTTCGGAAAAGTAACCGTGTTTGTGAGTCTTTGCAGAGCTTACGGTACTTTGTTGGTTAGACACAGTCAGATTTTATAATAAATAAGCCTGAATCTGATTGAGCATTTATTTGGCAGAGCAAGAAAGCAATATTTAAACTGTAGCATGAAAAAAGTTGATTGTCTTACCTTGATTTATAAAATAAAAGCTAGAATAAAATACATAGGTCCATGCCACTAGAAATAGAATATTGAATGGCTTGATTTTGCCAGGACCAGAACGGAAACAGGACCAAATTGCGTAACGTTTACAACAAGTTTTATTGAAAGAAAGAGGAAGGGCTGCGCCCACGATCCGGTGTTCGCTGGACGCAAGAGGCAAGTCGCTCTTGCACTCGGACTGTGATCCGAACACGGAAGTGGATCTTCCGTAGCGAGCGATGGTGGTGTCAGGGACGGAAAAACCGGTTGGTAGCCGGGACTGGGAAAGCAAAGCGTGGTCGGAAACGAGTCGTAAGCCAGGACGGGAGCGTAGACGTAGTCGGGATCAAAAATGGGACTTAAGTCGGGATGGGAGAGCAGAGGTGGTCGGGGTCAAAACAGGTCGTAGCCGGAGACAAACTTGACAGGCGGGAGTCAGGGTTGAAAAAGGCTTGCCCTTTATAAACTTAGGTACGCAGACGGACTGACAACAGGGGATTGACAGGACTGGGTTTAAATAGGGACAGGGAGCCAATCAGAACCCACAGCGGTTTGCACCAAATGAGCGGTCACAGGGGATTCAGATCGGTAATCATTACAGATTTACTATTAATTCTAGTTTTTGGACTCACTATCGCCCTCTGCCAATAGGCAAGAGAATTGTATGCCTCAGCACATTATTACTTTACTTATTAATTGTATTAACAGCATTCCTGATATGAAAATTCAGCCATTTTGAAAAAGAAAATGCAGAAATTGTGGATTAAAAAAAGACAATTTAATATATTTATATTTCCATTAGGCGGCGCAGTGGTTAACGCGTGTGCGGCACAGTTCTAACGTCTTGGGAACCTCCTGTGTGGGTTTAAATCCAGCTACCGGACTTCCTGTGCGGAGTTTGTATGTTCTCCCCGTGCTTGCGTGGGTTTCCTTCGGGCACTCCGGTTTCCTCCCACATTTCAAAGACATGCATTTCAGGTGGATTGGCCGGTCCAAATTGTCCCTAGGTGTGAATGAGCGAGCGAGTTGTCTGTCCCTGTGTGCCCTGCGATTGGCTGGCAACCAGTTCAGGGTGTCCCCTGCCCACTGCCTGAAGATTGCTGGGATGGGCTCCAGCACCCCCGCGACCTTACTGAGGATAAGCGGTGCAGCTAATGAGATGAGATGAGATATTTCCTTTATGCCTCCCCGGATTGCACGACTCGTTGTCAAAATTGTATTTTTTGACATATGAGGACTATTTCCCCCCCATCCTTCACTCTTCTTTTCCATGCATATCAGGTCGAATTGAGAGTGGGCTTGACTGTTTTGACAGAGCGCCCCCTCAGTGGAGCTCTGCCAAGATTGCGGTTATCTCAGAACTTCTGCATGAAATGTCTCAGCAACTCTGTGGAGGTGGCTTTGCATTCAAAAGGCAATATTGTCAAATTCAGATCCAAAAGTGTAATTTGCAGTTCTCAAGTTTGGTTAAACCCTATAATTTTCCTAAACTCAAATATGTTCCCTTGACGACCAACCAGACCCCAGCCTGAGATAATCCATTTTGGTAATTTGATGTCTTCTTCTTCATATTTTGACGCCGATCCTCTGTTTGGGTTTTTCTTCTCGGTCCGCTTAAAACCATTCCTTTGGGTTATAAAGCGCTAAAAAGCACAACAGAGGAACCGCAGAGATGCCGCCGCCGCTTGAACCTTAACTCGTTTTCCCTGAATCCGTTTCAACGGAAGGCTGTGTTCTGCGAAGTGACTGGTCCTTAAATGCTCCCTTCCCACAATGTCATGATTGATCCTCTGAAATATATTCTCATTTTCTTCCTGGCTTTACCTGCTAATCCTACAAAGAAGCGAAATTGCAACGGTAAACGAGCGGACATATTGCATTCAATCTGCTGCCATCCGTGGTCGAGTGTTTCAGCAGGTATTTTAGCTCCCTCTGGGTTTCTCTTCTCCGTGCATGGCTGATATTTGCTTTTCTTGCCTGAATAAAGTCAGCCCCGCAGTGTTGTCGATTATCCAGTAGGATACATGGAAAAGTAAACAGACACCAGCCAGGGATTTAACGCTCCGGTTTAGTTCCTCCATACAGCATTATTAGAAGTGATACACTGAGTCGTAATGTAAATAACACACACACACACTCACATTTGCTACATTATAATTGATCACATAAAGATTTACTCACAATTCTTCCTGAAAGTGTATTATTTGACCATTAGATGTCGCTGTGTGGTTTAGCGCATGGGTCTCCATCCTTATTGAGCCTGAAAGCAACTTCAATCATTAATAACTGATTTTTAATGATTAATAAGTATTCGGAATGATTCAACAAGGTAGGAAACAAATGAACTTCAACATGGAATTCTGAGAACCAAAACAGATACAGGACCCAATCGCGTGACGTTCTCACATAAGCGGGGAAATGGGGAGTCATGCACGTTAGGAAGCCAGTCTGGCGTGGAAGGACAGGAAGCCAGAGACTGACGAGACCGATTCCAATTGTCCGAGTTGATATCGGACAGATGGGGTCGATACCGGACAGGAAGGGACAGACAGGATTGACAACAAATCAGGATATCGATAACTAACAGTAGAAACTAGACGAAAACTGGAGAAAAACAGGACCAAAATAGACTGAAACAAAACTGGAACCCGAAATTAAAAAGGACAAAAATAAACAATACCGGACTTAAGATATCAACAGGAAACCAGGACCAAGTCAGAATCCATGTCTTTAGGGGCAGAAGTTCATTTGACGGGCTGACAAAAAGGCAAGAGAGCGTTGAGCCTAATATAGAAAGAAAGCCAATTGGCACCACACGGGCGGGGCCAATTGGGCACCATGGCAACCGTGACACACAGGGGCGGGGCCGATTGGGCGCCATGGCAACTGTGATCCACACGGGCGCGGCCAATTGGGCGCCATGGCAACCACGACAGGAATATTTTATTTCTTCTTTCCAATTCTTTCAATTACAAATGACTTCTACAGCATTGTGCAGGAAATCGCGTTTTAAAATCATCATCAGTTTCAGTTTCATGAACTCTGCATCATGCTTGTACAAATGATAAATGATGTAAAATTGTACATGAATAAACTTTTAAAATAAATCTTTAGGCATTTCTACGAATCACTACTTAGTTTGTGATTGGATCTATTTTTTAAAACGGAACTGCCATATGGTTGCACTGGGTTGGCAACCCCTGGTGTAGTGCAACTGCAAACAAGTGCTACAAAGCACAAGAAATAATACAAACTACGGAGAGACAAAGTGACCAAAACGTACCATGTTTATCGTTTTTGCCCGTTTTTTTCAAGGTTTTTGGCTTTCATGGGTACCCTTAGCAGCAAGCAAATTAAAGAAAATATAACATACGTTTATTGGGAATGCTGCCCTACTCACAAATGAGATGTATTTTGTATGTTTAAGGTTTATATAAGTATGTTTAAGGCTTGTATATAGCATTGTATATTGTTTTGTACTAAAAAGTAAGCATTTCATCAAATAAAATGCTCTATAAAGATAAATAGAGTTGAGTTTAACTTACTTTTGGAAGATGCGCTTCAAGAGGTCCTCCTCCGTGGCCGAAAAAAAGCTATCCGACCATTTTCTCAACCGCATCAAGCTTTCTTATTGCACTTTCATTTGAAAGGAAACGGCTCGCCTCTTCTTGACACTTAACACCAACCATATTGAATGGATGCACAAGATATTAAACAATAAAAATGTCAAAGCGCGCTGGAGATACAGTATAGTATGTTTACACATGAACTAGGAAAAGGGAGCGGATTTCTTCTTCGGGGGTGGATGCTTGGTGACCTCTCACAGCGCCACGCAGTGGAAGGAAGCACTACAATACTCTCCTCTACTCGGAAAAAGGTGCACACAATACAAAATCTAACTTACAGCAATGTCCGGATATTTTTTGACATCCCGGAAAAAATGTTGTTCCGTTTTTCATAAGTGGAATGGTCGTAAGTGTGATCGATACTGAGCGTGTACTCGGATCCGATGGATACTATTGTCATGGGATCGATTCTGTCTTCCAATTCTAAGTATCATTATAATGTTGTTTGTGTGGAACAAGATTATACATATATTAAAACTTTCAAATTCAATCCAATTGATTAATTTTCATAATAATGTGCAATGAAATGTACCGTACATTCCGGTCTATAAAACGCACTTGATTATAAGACGCACCTTGAAATTAATTGAAACAGAATATCAAAAACGCATGTCATCGAACATAAATACTAAGGAATCTGGTTTCACAATGAAAATGAATCGATTAATTTATAAATGGTTATAGTATGTGGAAGCCTTTCGATGTAATTATGGATTAACTGATTTATTTACTATATTTCCGTCTCTTTAAGGCATACTCAATTATAAAGCGCACTTTTAGGGTTTTAGGATGTACCTTATAATCTAGAAAATGCGGTAGTTAATTTGTTTTGTACAGTATTTGTATTTTTATTCCGTTACTGCTTTTTTTGTTTGACTCTCTTGACTTTTGTTCTGAACAGTTCTTTTAGTCAAAGTATTTTATTTTTATACATTTTAACGTTTTCTGCATTGTGTTGTTTACAGTATTTGCACTTTAACTTTATTTTCCAAATAGTGTGCAAAGAAGAGTATTATAGTCGTCATGGTGACTTTGTTTTATTCACATTTTTGTTACATTACTGCGTTTTGGTTCGACTCTCTTGACTTTTGTCCTGGAATAGTTCTGTTAATTTTTTATACTTTTAAAGTTCTGTAGATTTGTACATGGAGTATATCAGCTTATATTATAAATGAATTTTTTCAATGCCAACTACAAGTTCAAACTAATTTCAAGAACTTTAAGCGAAAGAACAAGGTTCAGTCTGATGTCAAGAAATCCTGAGACCAAGGTGCGGACAAAAAAACGAACTTAAACTTTTTTAGCTCATAACAGAAAAATATACGAACGGTGGCAAGCAGAAAACTGAAGTTGCGGTTTCCTGTTGACCGATACAAGGCTTTAAAAAAGTGTACAAATCTAGGTGTCCTAAATGCGGTATTTTGAAGTCAAGTCGAAATAGACGAAGTTGAGTAAAGTTAGTAGAGTTTTGTCGGGGAACCGGCTTCTTCGGCTCGGCTCACTAAAAGGAACCGGCTCTTCCGGGTCCTAAACGGCTCTTCGGGTTGTTTTTGCTTCTTTAATCACAACATGACCAAATATTATGTAAAATTATGCACAAAATGACTTAAAAGAAGGGGTGAATAGAACAAAAATGAAAAAAATACCAAAATGAAAAAGTATTGAAAAGCTGAGAAAAAAAGAAACAAAAGGAAGAGGAAAAAAAGAAGGACAAATTTTAGAAAAAAGCCAGAAAAAAAGAAAAGAAAGAAATGTAGGAAAAAAAGTAAATAGAGAACAAAAAGAAAAAAGTAACAGCTTGGAAAAAATAAACACAATGAGATTTTTTTTAAAGGAATTTAAAAAAACAGAAAAAAATAGGGAAAAGAAAAAGTTTGTGTTGCATTCCAATAATTTCCAATTGTACCAAGTCAATCTTTTTGCCAACATTGTACTTCCACTAAAAACTGTGATTAAATACAGTTCTGTATCGTGCAACCGCCTAAATAAGCCCCCCAAAATGTTAGTATTATGCGACAAAAGATACCAGGAAAAAGAAGAAATGGAAATCTTGTGAAAACGACGTTTGAAGGCCGTACAACCTTTGCAATAATACATGAGTCAATTCATTCAAAAGTGAAAAATAATTTTGCATTGCCGGACACTCCGCAAAATGTAACGTGATGTCAAGTTTTGGACATGTTTGATAATGCTTTAATTGCCACACTTGGGATTGCTGTTGCTCGCTTTTGTTTCAAGCGTTGCTCACTGACTTTGTGTGAACGCTCAGACCCGTGGAAAATTACAGGGAACATTGTCTATGACATAAAGAGACGATTGCTAAGATTGTCCGATTGAAGCCTTGTATTACGGTGGTCTCCAGAATATATTCTGCCGATAAGCAGTTCATCTCCAGCCTCTAAATTTACCGACATCCTCCTCACCCGAAATTCAACGAGACGCAAAGAACAAGATCAGAATCCACGATCCTTCTTCAGTTCTTATTTTAGTTATTTAATAAAAAAAGAACATTTTTAGTGCCTAAAATATTCGTGCTGTTGTTATCATTTCAGTAAAGCTTCAATTATTCAATGATCATGACATTATCAATATCGTATCGGTATCGATGGATGCTACCCTGTATTTACTCGGAGCGATACCAAAAATCCCAGTATCGCCCCCCCCTACTCTAACGAGTAAATATTACACTACAATGGCAGTTTGTCATCTTAAAACCATAATTCCCTTTTGTTTTCTCGTCCCAAAACGAAATCCTTGCTCGCAAAGAAAACGAGAAAAATACAGTTGTTTGTTTTCTTGTAAATTCACTGAAGCCAGAGTTTCCTACCGCAGAAAATTGCACATAATCACGGGGACAACATGCTAACTTCCCACAGGAAACTTGGGGGTTGAAAACTTTATGACTGTGAGGCAGATGTGCTAACCACTAAGTCACCGCGCTGCCCAGTAAACATTACCTTACTAAATGAAGAATACTCTAAATATCCTTTTCATTGCTTATTCATATACGCGAGGAAACATAATGAACAGTGCTTTACGAGATCTATGAACTATAATTTGGATTCCTTGATGTGATTCGCGATGCGACAGTGTGCGCATTTAAAGAGACAGTGTGTATAATGTCAAGTTTTACTTTTTTACAGTAACAAAAGAAGTGGTTATTAACCCTGTTAGAGCTATTGGATCCCACCAGTTATAGATGCGTAATAACAAAAGCCTTCATTAGTGAATAACAATGAAGAGCAGACCTGGGCACTCCGGTCCTGGAGGGACGCATGTTCTGCATGATTTTTGAGGTTTCTCTGATCCAATACAGGTGATTCCAATCACCAGTGTTGTTAACGAGCACTTGTTAGCTTGCTAACGAGGTTATAATTTGTATCACCTGAGTTAAAGAAGAGCAAACTTCAAAATCTGGCAGGACGTGCGGCCCTCCAGGACCGGAGTGCCCAGGTCTGATGAAGAGCAAATAAGCCCCGGACAAAAATGACTTCCACATTCTTTGTTTCAAGTAACTCAGAACTTTGGAATGGATGGAACAACGGCGTTCTCTATTGGACAGTGCACGGACGTGCCAATTCACCATGTACCATAATGAAATCTGATAACATGAAGTTTTGTATGTACCGAATGTGAATAGCTTGACGGCATAGAGAAAGCATGTTTGACTATTCTGTATTTGTAAATATTTTATTTTCCTGGATTTACTACACTCACGGATATAAGAGGACCATGGTTGCACATTATTATTGAACACAACGACTTCGGTGAGCTACTCCGGCTATATATTTTCCCTGTATCTTGTTTCTGTGATAAGCGGTGCAGATAATGGATGGAATGGAGTGTCTATTTTTAAATTAAACTCAATTCCAAGTGTTTATTGTCATATGCACAATAAAGTTGCGAGCGAAAAAGAAAATAGAAACTAAGGAATGGTTGGCATTTCTTGAATCCCAAGACTTTAACCTTCCGAATGATATTTGGAACGATGCATTTGAGTGACATCGTACGGACACCGCATCCGCACGTGTCTACGACACGTATTTGCTTCTTTGCAAGCTTTCGGAATGTTAAGGGGGTAATCAGTTGGACTGAACTATCTGACTGTTTTGTCCACGTTCCCATTGTAGCGCCTTATAATCCGGTGCGTCTTATGTATGTCAAATATAGGACCAAAAACTATTTTTTCGGGGTGCGCCCTATAACCCGGTGCGCCTTATAGTGCGGAAAATACGGTACTTAAAACATCCAAGGCAACGTTTCAATAAAATAATGTTCTCACCGTACATAATTATGACGACTGGAGGGACATTTGCCAGTACAGAACACTTCTTTGGCCTTCTAACAAGTTCGGCAACTTCAAACACCGTCATCCGATCCTGGTGGTCTTGGGTATTTGTGACCACGCCCTAAGAGGCATGATCTGGTCAAGTGGCCCTGTTCCATATAAAAAGAGGAGCTGAACGATAGCTGTATACGTTGCGACCATCCGGAGCACGAGAACAAGTTTCTCCACAACAAGAAGTAAGAGGACGGTTTTAGATTTAACACCATGTTTGCTGGTTTTTGGATATCAGTGTTTTTTCTTTGTACAAGCGAATCTCCCAGAATTAACTAGCATTATAGCGAGAAACTTTCTTTTTGTGCTAGTAATTTTCAGCGGCCGAAAACTCCCATAATCTCCGGTGCCTTACCCTCCCCTTTTTTCCCCCTATCATTAATTCTCTGTGTTAATAAATTGTGTGTCTGTTTCAATCGGCCTGGTTCATTGAATCCATTTTCTTGGGATTAGTAATTCATATCAGAACTCAAAGAACTCCAAGTAACAACGTAACTTTTTTTATTTATCAGTGTAGGAAATTCTAGCATCCTTCAGAGGAAAAAAAGATTTATGGTCAAGTATAAGCAACAACTAGAGGTAAATTTGTTTACTGATTGCAGTAAAGAATAATTTGTTTCGAACCTAGCGGTTTTCAAAATAAAGGCTCGTAAAATCCCTACAACAACATATAAATATTTTTTCAAATTCATACTTGTAAAACGACAAAATAGCATGTAAAACGTACTTAATTTTTTAAGAATTAGAAAAATTATGCTTTCTGAGTCTCAATAGTTCGGATTCTCGTTCTTTGTAGCAATTTTTTTGAGTCGCACGAGACAATACAGCAACACCTAGTGGTCAAAGGATACACATTGCCCCCTTAAGTGTTTTGTTTCTTAAAATAACATTAAACTTAGCCCTAATACTAAAACTCTGCTTGCAAGCAGTATATTAAAACAATACGAACATCTCTGTGTTCCAAGAAATTTACATATATATATATATATATATATATATATATATAAAATCAACCTGTTCAGGGTGTCCCCTGCCCACTGCCTGAAGGTAGCTGGGATGGGCTCCAGTGCCCCTGCAACCCTACTGAGGATAAGTAGTGCAGATGATGGATGGATATACAAATATATTGTAACAAGAAATTTCTTTGCAACCAAAATTATAAAAAAAAAAAGAATGGTGAAATTCCTCCTTTTTTCATTTTTTTCATTTTTGCTCTTTTCATTTCTCTTCTACTTTGAGTTTTTTTTATTTTATTTTATTTACTTTCTTTTCCCCTTTTTTCTTATAGTCTGTGACAAGTACGGAAAGTAACAACCCAATTGAAGCACATCAATTCTCTCCACTGTAGCCTCTCTCTTGTGTCACTGTTGCATTGTGGGAAATGTAGTATTTGCACGTGTCAAAGATCTGCTGGCTTGCTGAGGGCCGGTTCTAATAATAAATGAAGATCCCCTCAGGGGCTGTAGAAATCTTGTGGGCTAGATGTGGCCCCCGGGCCTTGAGTTTGACATCAGTGCGCTGCACTATACAGCGCCATCTAGTGGGCAAGTCTATTATGGTGAATTTCAAGCAACAAAGCCATTTTTATGGCAGTGTAAAGCGACCGTTGCTACAATAAAATACATATTTTAAAGTTTGGTTAAAATACTTTATTACATCCAGATGTTTTTTCCCCAGGCAGATCATAAAAATATTTTATTGAAAGAAGGATTTTCATCGCCATCCGCCATCTTTATCAAATCATCTAATGCTCAGTTTACTCTCAGACGGACTAATCCGCTACACGTCCTATTTGGATTGGCAGAAACGAACGCGGAGAGCACTTTAGGGGCAAATGTGAGTCAGATTTCGTCCGTTGGGGTGGAAGATGACTCATGCGCTCCAGAGAATTTCTCTCTGACGGTCTTCTTCCTTGCATTGAAGCAGGGGTGTCCGGCTCATTTGAGGCCTTCTTGGGCCACGTGGTTAACAAACACTCATCGGGGCTGTAGAGTAAAGATAGTTAGAGAGAGAGAGAGAGAGAAAGAAAAAGAATGAGAGAGAGAGAGAAACAAAGAGACAGAATGAGAAAGAGAGGGGGGAAACAAAGAGAGAAAGAATAAGAGAGAGAGAGAGAGAGAGAGAGAAACAAAGAGACAGAATGAGAAAGAGAGGGGGGAACCAAAGAGAGAAAGAACAAGCGAGAGGGAGACGGAGAGAAACAAAGAGACAGAATGAGAAAGAGGGGGAAACAAAGAGAGAAAGAACAAGAGAGAGGGAAACAGAGAAACCAAGAGACAGAATGAGAAAGAGGGGGGCAACAAAGAGAGAAAGAACGAGAGAGAGGGAGACGGAGAAAGAGAGAGAGAGAGGGAGAGAGAGATGAAAAAAGTGGAAGTGAGAAAGATAGAAATGGAGAGAAAAAGACAGACTGATAGGGAGACAGATGGATAGAGAAAAAGAAGAGAGAGAGAGAGAGAGGGAAGGAAATACAAGTACAAAGCGAGAGAGAGAGAGAGAGGGGGATGAAAAAGAAAAAGTGGAAGTGAGATATCTAGAAATGGAGAGAAAAAGACTGGCTGAGAGGGATGGATAAAGAGGGACAAAGAAGAGAGAGACAGGGAAGGAAATACAAAGGGAGAGAGAGAAAGGGAAGGAAATACAAAAAGAGAGAAAGATGAAAAAGAGGATGTGAGAAATATAGAAATGGAGAGAAAAATACAGACTGATAGGGAGCGAGAGAGAGAAAGAGGGATAAAGAGAGACAAAGAAGAGAGAGAGAGGGAGAGAGAGAGAGAGAAACAAAGAGAGACAGAGAGAAAGAGAGAGAGAGGGAGAGAGAGAGATGAAAAAAAGTGGAAGTGAGAAAGATAGAAATGGAGAGGAAAAAGACAGACTGAGAGAGAGAGAGAGGAAGAAAGGAAGAGAGAGAGAGAGGAAGGGAAGGAAATACAAAGAGAGAGAGAGAGGGGGAAGGAAATACAAAAATACAGACTGATAGGGAGCAAGAGAGAGAGAGAGCGATAAAGAGAGACAAAGAAGAGATGGAGAGGGGGAGAGAGAGGGAGGGAAGGAAATACAAAAAAGAGGGGAGAGAGAAGGAAATACAAAAAGAGAGATAAAAACCAAAAGTGAAACACAATGAAAGAAAGAGGGAAAATACAGAGCAAAAGTGGGACATAGAAAGAGATAGATGTGATAAAAAGATAGAAAGGTAGAAAGAAAGGAAGACAGAGAATGAGAGTGAGAGAGAGAATAAGAGAGTGAGAGGCAGCGACAAAGAGGGAGAGAAGAAAAAGAGAGACAGAGAAAGAGAAAAATCATTGACAAAAATACAGTACAGACAAATAGAGAGCAAAAAAGAGACACAAATGAGAGAAAAAGGATAACGAGAGACAGAGAGACAGAGACACCAAGTGTAACCCTTATGCCCTCTCTTTGAGAAAAAAGAGAGACAGAAAAGGAAAGAGGGAAAATGGAAAAAAAAGTGAGAAATAAAGAGAAGGAGAGAGACAGAGAGAGAAGAAGGAAAAAGGGAAAGACAGAGAGAGAGAGAGAGAGAGAAAAGGAAGAGAGAAAAAGAGAAGGGGAAAAGGCAGAAATGGAAGAGAAAAAAAGAGTTAAAGAGAAGATATAGGAGAGAGAAAGGAATGAAAAAGAGAGAAGAGAAATACAGATACAAAAGAGTGAAAAAAGGTGACCACACCATTTCTTCATCTAATTTTTTTTGCATAGCCTGTTTCTTCCGTTCTTGGGTACCCGTAGCAGCAAGATGACGGACAAACCATGTCATTTTTTTTTGACTGTTTCTTTCAATCAACTAGTGCCACAAAATAACACCCAATGCCCTCTCTCTTTAAACTACGTCAAACTCGAAACGCTCCCACGAAGCAGCCTAATGTAAACAAATGACCGTTTGACTGCCCGAACACGCTTAGCATGTAATCTCCTCATCTTTCATGTTTGTACAGCAAACTCAATGTTCTTTTCCATGCAATCCAATGCCAAGTGACTCCCCCCTCCTACCACCTTCCCTATTTCCCTCCTGCGTAACAGTATTCCATTAGCGGGGATTAGCTGCTGTTCTGGTTATGGCTTATTTGTCTGAGTCATATTAATGTTTTTTGTTTTTTTTAAAGGGGAAGTGTGTTCATTTGATGTCATGGTGTGTTATTTCATGTTTATACTCATGGGTTGCCCTTGTAGCAGTGTGACTTTTCAACAAGATGATAAATCGAGTCGTCCTCTCATTTCGATACTGATCGGCACACTGAATATCGGGCCCGTGCAGCTCCGCTTCAAGCCAGCGGGGGGCAGTCTTGATTAAATAAATACCGTAAATTCCGGACTATAAGCCGCTACATTTTTCCCCAAATGTTCAGCGGTGCTGGAGTATAAAATGTAAGATTAAGACCAGTAGATTATGTGCGCCCAGAAAGGCTGCAACCTCTACGTTTAAGCATACATCGTAAAGTTATGGTACGTTCCGATAATGAGGATGGCGCCCTTGATGGCGATAGTTATGAGGAGGAAGTTTAGAAGGTGAATTTTTTGGTTTGAACAAATGTATTGACACTAATAACAGCAAACAATCAATTAAGGGATGCTTATTTTTTTAACCGGTACGATTGATTCATTGCGAGCGTGATCCTAACTAGCGTGTTGCTACCTGTCACTGTCACGGTTTGGGATGAAAGTTATATTATTATTATTAAAGCTTTGAAAACTCTCTCGGTGTACCGTCTTTCTTCGTAAATATGTGTAACCACGTATAATATGTATTTGCAACTGTATATTTTTGTCATGTATTTATTTTAGAGATTTATTCTGAAAGAGAAGTGGCGGGTCAAACGCGGGTTGATGGGAATTGGAGTAAAGCTGAGTTACCCGTAGATCTGTCTGTTGTCGCAGCGGACAATAGTGGATATATATTTTTCCCACCCTTAACTTTGGAAATATACATTTTGTTTCCTTGGATTACTTTCAACGGGACCTGGACTTTACAAGTCTGCATCATACCTTAATTACGGGTATCATTTTCCATGTATGATGCCGATTAGTATTCCAGGTTTGCGCACTATCTATGAGTCATGGAACTTTTGGGATGGTCCGGGTTAAGATTATGATTGTGTCACGAGTTCCAATGCGGGCTCACGCAGCTTATACATGGGTGCGGCTTGTGTAAGTACAAAAGCGTCATAACACCTAAAAAGTGGTGGGTGCGGCTTATAATCAAGTGCGCTCTATAGTCCGGAATTTACGGTAACAGCTTCTGGAGTGCATCTTTGATTTACTCTATCATGATTTTTTATTGTTTTCAGTCATGCATAAAGCTTAATTTTTACACCATTTTTCTAAGCACTGTGACAAAGTGACGTGCTGGTATAAGGCAGATTTCAAAATAAATGAAAAACAAACGGGGAGAACATGCAAACTCTACACAGTGTCGCGAATATGAAGGGAAAATAAATTATTCTAACAAACAATTTTTCGACCAATTGGATTAAAGAGCCGAGATGTTGACTGCTTGAGGCTTCTCTGAGGTCGCTTGCTTGATCAAGCTTGGCTGCCGACCTGGCAAGGCTCTCCAGCTGCCGGGTGAGCTGAGACCTGGTCAGGACCGGCCAGGATTTTGATCCAGTTCTTCTTGTTTTGATATACCCTCGTCCCTTGTTGCTGGCCAAATTTAGACTGCCCTTGCTCTATGAGATGTGTATCAGTTCTGGGTCCCAGTCTCCTGGGAGGGGCAGACCCCCTGTGGTGGAGTTGTCACGGCAACCTTTGATGCGCAAATGCAAGCTAACGCCCCCCCAACCTCACGTTCCACCAGTATCAGTCAGATAACATATCTATGTGATTGACTTAAAACACAGTATTCACATCACATGTCTTGAGATTGTTTGATCATTTTCTGACATTGCGAAACAAAATTCTGACCAAACGTTGAATACTCTACAACATGAAGGCTGGTAGCTGCATTTGAACGAATTGTTGGGAATTAAATATCAAAAAGTAGCGTTTACCAAATTGTTCGAATTAGTTATCTGACTCCATTAACCAAACACAACTTACATTCACCTAACAATGCGTGCTCATTTCTTGATGGACAAGAGACTGGCGTTTCCACACGGGGGCAGATTTAATTTCCCTAACAATTTAACTAAGCGAACTCCATCGAAAACGGCCGAATAAGTGACGCTGGCGTCTGTGGGAAGCCTTCATCTTAAGTCCTTTAGCTTTTTCCTATTGGCCATCTTCTCCGAGCATAATGACGTGCCCACTCCTCCCATGGGCGTGCCAAGGAAGCCCCCTGGGCTTCACCATCTCGTGGAAGAGCGTCCCGATGTCTGTGGTACTCAACACAACGGCGAGAGTTTCTCAAAACAACGCGTCCTGTTATCAACAGAACTAGACAAAATATTCTGCATTGGGAACAGCCTGACCTGTCATTGAACTAAAGGCTTCTCAGTGAAAATCTTCATTGCATTATGAGTCAATCGTATAAAATCCTTTATAGTCAAATGTATAAAATCCTTTACCATGAATTCAGCACTGTACCTTGCTAATGCTTTCACTAATTCTATGAAGGGTCTGATGGGTACTTGAACTGCTTTAAAATGGTTGGATTTTATTACTGTGTTATGAAGGATTGAAAAGCATGCTTGTAAATGCTTGAAATGAGTGCAGTGTTTCTGACCAATCTGCTTCAAAATGACACTGCTCTCTGTCGGCTTCGCTTTGCCATTGCGTTTTTTCTTTCCTCGTGATTAACTGCAGCTGGCATTAGTTTGTACGGAATTGTCCGACGAAGCGTCATCACCCCGTATAGGACAGGTGCATGCTATACTTAAATAGAGTGCTATGGAATGTGTATTAGTGCAATGATGAAGAAAGTATATCTCTTTCTCTCTCTTTCTCTTTCTCTTTCTCTTTCTCTCTTTTTTTATTTATTTATTTATTTATTTATTTATTATGAGTCATATAAAAGATGAAGGTAGTAGTTCCCAGCGGAAAATGAAAGCTAAATATTACCGTAATTTTGCAGTTATATGGGGAGATAATTGTCTTTAAAACAAATATATCTTAATCATTAAGTTGGGCCTTTCTGGCTTTTTTCCCACCTTTTTTTAATTTTAATTTTCCTTCGTGGAGGATCTACACAGCATGCTCGTACTTTTACACAAATAATTATTTAGATACAGAAAATGTCTACCAAATTATTAGTTTAACTCCAAATCACTAAATCCAAAGAAGATTTCCTCCTCGGTGTTTGGGTAAAAGATGCCCGGCTTCCTCCTTCCACCTCCCTTATGTCAGACTTCATTCCTGCTTCTTGCCAATGGCTTTACAAACTGATTTTTGGCCAAATCTTTCACTATTTGCAGCTTGCAATCTGCAGAATTTGATTTTCTTTTCGGTGCTATTTTGTTCAGTTTCACTTCCGTTCGCTGCACGTCGCTTAATTGCGCACCTCGGCGCCAAACCGTTCAATTAAGTACATTTTTTAGTTAATTTAAACCCCAAGCTGCGTCGTTCTGCCAAAACGTACAGGCCAAAGTAAGGTTTGGTGTTTACTTTGGCGGCAAATGAAAGCTTCAGGTTTATTTTGGGCTTTTCTATCAAATCAAGGGAATCCATCGGATTCAGTCGGGTTCGGGTTAATATACCCGCGACTCGGGTCGGGTCGGGCTGATTTTTTTTTTTAGGCCTGATCTTACCTCTTCTCTGAAGCAACAGTACTTTTACTTGGGCACCATTTTCAACCTCTCTACACACCCCTGTGCACCCATCAAAACAACATTAATTCATATTAGAAACTTAAAGAGACAAAATGTTTCCTGAACCACGCAATGGTTTATGGTGTGCATGGGAGGAAGACTGTGATTTTTACGGGACTGTGACTAATCAGCATTGCGTCTGTGCTGCTTGAATTGGCCAGATGCTGGAAAATAATCTGCTGGTGGCTCACAAGCCCCTCCAGTTTTCCCTGCTGGATACACAAACCCGACAGATGTTTCAACACGTATTTTCCGCACTATATAGAGCACCGGATTATAAGTTGCACTTCAAAAAAATAGTCTTTTGGGGATATTTTTTAATATAAGACCGTCGGCACTATAAGGTCAGTGGAATTAAAACTACAGTAAGGTTGCACAATTAATACATACTAATAATAGTGTATCGCTGGCCTGGAGAGGGTAGTGTCAAGGTTAAAACTTGAGATTGTAGTAGAATTGTCATGATTGCTGATTCGCTGATTGGCTCCCTGACTTTTTATCAACCCCCGTCTTCCAAGAGGAAACCGTCAGACCGTCTGCAAACCTATGCTCTCAGCTAGGCAAGCCTTGTACTATCCAACATTATCCTGCCGTTTTTTTCCTTCCTGATACCTGTTGCCGACCTGTTTCTGGACCCGTTTCTGCTTTTGCTCCTCCGTCCCAGCCATCGACTTGCTTTGCCCTGTTTCCTACCTGATACTTATTGGAGACCTTTTTTCTGGACTCGTTACCACCCTGGCTCCCCCGTCCCGGCTATCAATCAGCTTTCCCACCTCCCACGACTATCCTCGCTCGACACGGAAGTGCCACTTCTGCATTTCTGTCATCAGCTACCTGTGTCCGATGATCATCGGATCGTGAAAGCAAGCACTGCTCTTTTTCTCAATAAAAACTGAGTAAAACTAACGCTCTTGGGTCCTGTCTCCGTTCCTGGCCTGTTACAAGAATGAAAAAAAGAACACACTCCAAGTCGGAAATTTCGGTTTTTGATCGCCCCTTCCATCGGAGATGTGGCTTCCAGGATCGACTCAAGGGGGGAACACACTCCTCCTCTAGTAGAAGGCTCATTTATTTCACAAAAATGAAACTTCACATCTGATCAGTTTACATAAACCCAGGAAATGAATCTGATTGGTTTAAACAGGAATCACATATTTAAATGCAGTATATAATGTTGGTTGCTAAATGTCGTGCGAGTATAATAAATG
The DNA here is from genome assembly GCF_059441175.1 of Urocampus carinirostris. Lineage (NCBI taxonomy): Eukaryota > Metazoa > Chordata > Actinopteri > Syngnathiformes > Syngnathidae > Urocampus > Urocampus carinirostris. The sequence goes on from NC_142366.1 coordinate 19,061,142, forward strand.
AGCAATAAGGATGACTATGAATGTAGGAGGCAAGTTCTCCCAAAACTGAAACTTTGTAAACACAATGTGTGTCTTTTAGAAAAAAGAAATGTGGGAGGCAAGGCCATCTTTTGACTTTGAAGGCGCTTGCATCTGAACACCAAGTGGAATCGTAAAACCACACTCTCATTGAGTATACTATAGAAATAAAGATATAAGAGTACAAGAGTATAAGAGTATATACAAGATTAGAAAAGGCACATTTAAACCATCATTTCCCTTATGGTTGGCGGCCACCTGACTGTACTTGCCCAAGACACACCACAGGAAATGGTGCCCCTACAACTTGTGCGGTTAAGGGATCCAAACAACCAACTAACCGTATTGCTGATAACAATACTTTGGATGCAACAAGATTCGAACCTGGACCACGGCAGGGAAAGAGCCGTATCCAATCCACTAGACTAGATGTGCTCAACTGGTCTGGCTTCTTGACCCAACAACCTGATTACAAGCTGCGACCCAAATTAAAAAACTCCAGAAGAATTAGAATATGATTAAAAAAAGAAAGAAATTATCCGCAAAACCAAAATGACTTCAAGTAATATTACTTCCGTCAATGCTCAATTAACTGCAATATTCATTAAATGTGAAATGCTTGAAATGCAAATAAAATGAAAAAAATATAAAACACTATTTTTTTGGTTATGCCTTTTCGAGAATTTTGGCAAAAATGTCTTTAATTTCGGCCAAAGGAATGACGGCTGCATCCTCCTCCTTGTTATCTCTGAACTCCCTCTGCACTGCGGCGTGTGTTTTCTTACATTTCTATTATCTCTTGTTTTGTTTTATTAGCCAGAAAAAGTCTCTTCCTCTTCTTTTCTCCTTCTGGACTTTTCTGCATGTCTTTCGTGGGGTCCATTGTAAATGATAACTCTTTGTAGCGGTACCATACGGTAGACTGTTTACAGAGGAGGAAGGGGACACGAAGAGCATGCTGGGAATTACGTATACGCACCGGATTGCTAGGTTTACAGAGCGGGAAGGGGACACAACGATTGCCAGGTACAACTCTGGGAGCAGAGAAATTGCAGAACGTACTGTACTGTATTTTTGACTTTGTGTCCTGAAACGCTTTTGTAACTAGAGACAATATTTTCCCGTTCACTTACTTTGTAACTTGAAACGTTTGTATGTAGAGACATTTGTTTTCTCTTATTTGCTTTGAATCAATGTGCCGAGTGCTGTAGAATTTCTGTGACACAATAAATCGATATTGATATGGTTCCCAACGCTTTTTATAAACGATTTCAATCGATTTTATCGATTCGTTGTTGCATCCCAGCTAAGGCCTTATACCAGGGGTGTCAAAGAGGCGGTCCGCGGGCCGCATCAGGCCCACTAAGGGATTGAATCCAGCCCGCGAGGCAACGCTGAGGGAAGTGCAAGAGAAAAAGGAGCTGCAAGTTGAAATATGTCCACTTGATGGTGCCAAAGCCAGGTGCCTCTCATAAAGATGCTGTACTTGTATTTTTTTCTCTCTCTCTCTCTCTCTCTCTCTCTCTCTCTCTCTCTCTCTCTCTCTCTCTCTCTATCTCAGTCTGTCTCTCTGTCTTGGTCTCTCTCTCGGTCTGTCTCTGTCTCTGTCTCTTGGTCTGTATCTCGGGCTGTCTCTCTGTCTTGGTCTCTCTGTTTCGGTCTCTCTGTCTCAGTCTCTCTCTCTCGGTCTGTCTGTCTCTGTCTCTCTCGGACTGTCTCTCTCTCAGTCTGTCTGTTTCTGTCTCTCTCTCGGTCTGTCTCTGTCTCTCTCGGTCTGTCTTTGTCTCCCTTTCTCTCTCTGTCTCTCTCTCTGTCTCTCTCTCTTTGCTCTCTCTGTCTCTCTCTCTCTTTGCTCTCTCTCTCTGTCTCTCTCTCTGTCTCTCTCTCTCTTTTCCTACCTTTTTCTCTCACTCTGTCTCAATCTTTCACGCTATATCTCTCCTTATTTCTCTTCCTCTTTCTTTGTTCCTCTTTGTCTCTTCCTGTGTCTTTTTACATTCTTTTGTTCTCTCTTCCTGTTTTCCATTTCCCTCTCTCCCTCTCTCTTGCTTTTCCCTTCTCTCTTTCCCTCCTTCTCTTTTTTTCTCTCCTTCTCTCTTTCTATTTGTCTTTGGATTTCTTTCTTTCTAAATCTTTCTTTCCCCCTCTTTCACTATTTCTCTTTTTATCTCTTGTTCTCATGTTCACTCTTTTTCTCTTTCTTTCTTTTCTCTTTTTTTCTCTCCCTTTCATTCTTTCTTTGTGCCACCCTCTGTCTTTTTCTCTCCCTCTTTCTCTTATTCCTTTCTATTTTTTTCTCCTTTCTCTCTGATTTACTAGTCCGGCCCCCGAGAGATGTTTGTTCTATCATGTGGCCCCCGAGTTAAAATGAGTTTGACACCCCTGCCTTATACCTTTTCATATGTTAACTATGCCCCTTTTGGCCCCGTGGGGTAAATTACATGTTCTGAATGTCGTTGTTCGGGATTGATTCCCTTTGCCATCATTGTAATGGAATCCTAGTCAGCAAATTTTTCAACTGGTCAATAATTGCATGAATATGGTAATTTAACCATAAGGATTTCCAATTGTTTCTGTATATAAGGCGCACTGGATTATAAGGCGCACTGGATTTTAAGGCGCACTTCCTGAGCAACTTGCAGTTTTTTAGTGTGCCTTATAGTCCAAAAAATACAGTAACTCCGTGGACAAATTCACAACACTCTCTCCATCTCGCTCTCGTCTCGCTAGGGCTCTCGCTTTTGCTCTCGCTCTCTCTTTTATTCTCTTTCTATCTCTTTTTATCTCTTCTATTTGCTGTCTATTTTTTAAATCTCTTTCCCTCTCTTTCTCTCGTCCTCTTTTTGTTCCCTCATTTCTCTCTCTCTTCCTTTCTTTCTTTCTTTCTTTCTTTCTTTGCACTCTCTTCCCTTTATATTTCTCTTTTTATTTCTCTCTCTCTCATATTTGTTTCTTTTTGTTTCTTTCTCTCTCTTAATATTTGTCTTCCCCCTCTTTTTCGCTCTCTTTTCTCTTTCTCTTACCCCTCTCTCTTTTCAATGACTTTATTTGTCTTTCTTTCTTTCTTTCTTTTTTAAAATCGAGTTTATTTAAGTCTCTCTCGCTCTCTCTTTGCACTCTCTTCACTTTCTATTTCTCTTTTTATTTCTCTCTCTCACTCTTCTTTCATATTTATTTCTATTTGTTTCTTTCTCTCTCTTAATATCCATCTTCCCCCTCTTTTTTCTGTCTTTCTTTCTTTTTTCTTTTAAAATCAAGTTTATTTAAGTCTCTTTCTTTCTGTCTGTCTGTCTGTCTGTCTGTCTGTCTGTCTGTCTTTCTGTCTTTATTTCTTTGCACTCTCTTCCCTTTCTATTTCTCTTTTTATTTCTCTCTCTTTCTCTCTCTCTCATATTTCTTTCTTTTTGTTTCTTTCTCTCTCCTAATATTTGTCTTGCCCCTCTTTTTTCGCTCCATTTTCTCTTTCTCTTACCCCTCTCTCATTTCAATGACTTTATTTGTCTTTCTTTCTGTCTTTTAAAATCGAGTTTATTTAAGTCTCTCTCTCTCTCTATCTCTCTCTATCTCTCTCTCTCTCTCAGTTCGGTCACTCTGAGTCTCCGTAGTCTGTGTTCTTCCTTGTGCTTTTTACACTCATTTTTGGTTGCCCTACTCCAGTGTTTCTCAACGTGTGGGTCACAAACCCGTTTTTAGTGGGTTGCCGACCTTCTTTTTGGCAACATAATGCTAAGAAAAAAAATGGAGGGTAATTTACACTCCTTTACAGTACATGGCGATGATGTCCAGCTCGATCTCTTTACCTGTCAAATTAATCGGAGCGTTATAAAGGGACCACATCTCATTTTGTTGTCATTTTGTTGGTTTTATTTCCTTTTGCTGCCCATAATTATGGGTCCCAAGAGGAAGGAACAGTGGAAAACAATAACAGCAATGAATGAATAGAAGAAGGAAACTATTGCGAAATACAAAAATGCTGAATGAGTGGCTGCCAGCGTTGCTAGAAGGTACGGTAAATGCCTGAACAACTGTCATATTTTTAGTTTTTTACCAGTATATTAATTTTTATAGACTACCTAATTAGATAATTATCGATGTTAAGGCTCATACTTTATGAATCTATTGAATTTCCTATTGTATGTGTCTATTTTATAGTTTTAAGGGTGGCCGATATGGTATTCACTGTAGGTGTACTGTATATGTGAGGTTTTACGGTACTTAAAGTCATTTAGGTTTTCCCTGTAATTTCTTTTTTTTTAGAAAATAAAGATATTTAATATAATATTTTTTGATTTGCAACTTGTCACTAGGGTAAAATGGTTGGTCCTGAAGTCAAACCAGGTGACCGGCTTTCCACAAGAAAAGCTCTGATATAAATATTACATTGTTTCAAATTACTTTGTTTTATGTTTCAAAGGAAAATAACTTCTAAAAAAAGATATTAAAAATTACTAATAAATAGTGTCAATCATTCATTCGATAATAGAGCAATAAAATAATAACAACAGATCAAAAATAAGACTTAACCAAAGTATGTTAGAAGAAAATTTGCATGATTACTCCTCAGATTCAAATGTGTGTAATTTTCATGAATGGAACTTTTAACATGAACCGGTCTAAATATGGGTTCTCCCTGTCACGATTGCCCATTACCCTCACCTGGGCCCGCTCGTTTGGCGCCAGCTGCTGCTCGTTGCCTGATTGGCTCCCCTCCTATTTAAACTCAGGGCACCTATTCACTCCTTGTCAGTCCGTCAACGAACCTCTGCACTTGCAAGACGTGTATTTTGACTCTATCCGGTATCCTGCTCGTGTATCCAACATCCGGTATCGATCCCGGCTGTCTCGTCCTGTCCGGTATCTTGCTCCAGTTTCCAGTATCCGGTATCGATCCCGTCTGTCTCGTCCTGTCCGGGATCTTGCTCTGGTCGCCAGTATCCTGTAACGATCCCGTCTGTCTCGTCCCGTCCGCTATCTTTTTGTGTATCCAGTATCTGGTATCGATCTCGCCTGTCGGGTCCTATCCGGTATCTTGCTCCAGTCTCCAGTATCGGTCCCGTCTGTCTCGTCCTGTCCGGTATCTTGCTCCAGTCTCCAGTATCTGGTAACAATCCCGCCTGTCTCATCCTGTCCGGTATCTTGCTCCAGTCTCCAGTATCCGGTATCGATCCCGTCTGTCTCGTCTTGTCCGGTATCTTGCTTGTGTATCCGGTATCGATTCCGTCTGTCCTGCCCTGTCAGGTATCTTGCTCGTGTATCCGGTATCGATTCCGTCTGTCCTGCCCTGTCCGGTATCTTGCTCGTGTATCCGGTATCGATTCCGTCTGTCCTGCCCTGTCTGGTATCTTGCTCCAGTATCTGGTATCGATCCCGTCTATCCCTTCTTGTCCAGTATTTTACTGTTGTATCCAGTATTCGGTATCTATCCCGTCAGTCCCGTCCTGTCCGGTATCTTGCTCGTGTATCAAGTATCGATCCCCTCTGTTCCGTCCTGTCCGGTATCTTGCTCCAGTATCCGGTATCGATCCCGTCTGTCCCGTCCTGTCCGGTATCTGCTCGTTAATCCTGTATCTGATATCGATCCCGTCTGTCCTGTCTCGTTTCAATCTCGTCTGCCTCTGGCTTCCTGTTTCACCGCGCCTGACTTCTCTGTCTTACTTCTTCCGCCCAGCGATCGCTGAATCACTGGCGTTTGAGTTCACGCGCATGGCTGCCCCATTCCCATAAAATAAAGCTTGTGTGAAAACGTTACGCGTCTGGGTCCTCTGTCTGTTCGGGTTCGGACACTCCCAAAACAATTTATTTAAATATTACATTTTATATGCGCCTTTGTGACTATAGGTGGAGAAATAAGTAGCAATTTAGAAAAGCGAATTGAATCCATGTTTGGGTCAGGCTGCATCAACGCTTTTATTGAATCTTACCTGTCAAAAAAATACCTTGCAGGGATTTGATGATGATGATACACTCAAGATAAATATACTCTGATAACTGAAGGAGAGGAAACATCGTAATCAGATTTACACTTCATAAACATTTGCATAATAACCTTCTTGAGTTTCATATCGAGCATCTTGAGCAGGCTTTTGCGGCTTTAGTGCCCCATTTAGCCATTTTCGGATGATTTAGTGCAAACGCTGAAGGACTTTGCTTAAATTATGCGATATTACATGAAAAACTGATGAATGATGAGTCGTTACGTCTCAGGGGAGGTCTCTCTCGCACCACTAGGATTGCGTCACGGAGGCTGTAGCAGATAGAACTTCTCCAACGGAACAGGGGACGACTGCAGGTCCTTGTCCATCCCTGCCCACCAGTAACCAGAAGCGACTAAGTGACATTATCATCGCCAGGACAGGAACCCTTCCGCTGCCAGGACAGGGACCAGAAGTTGCCAAAGGACCTTCTCCTTGCTGCCAGGACAGGGACCAGAATTTGCCAAAGGACCTTCTCCTTGCTGCCGGGACAGGATACAGAAGAAAATGAGGGACCCTTCCCTCACTGCCGGGACAGGATGTAGCAATAGCAGCTGTAGCAGAGAGACCTTCTCCAACGGAACAGGGCCAACTGTAGGTCCTTGTCCATCTCCACCAAAACAGGAATCAGAAGCAAATAAGTGACCTTATCATCACCAGGACAGGGACTTTGTCGCTGCCAGGACAGGGTCCAGAAGCTGCCAAAGGACCTGGGACAGGATACAGAAGCAAACGAGGGACCCTTCCCTTACTGATGTGACAAGATCTAGCAATAGCAGCTATAGCAGACAGACCTTCTCCAACGGAACAGGGTTAAATGAAGGTCCTTGTCCATCTCCGCCAAAACAGGAATCGGAAGCAAATAAGTGACATTATCATCACCAGGACAGGGACCTTCTCGCTGCCAGGACAGGGTCCAGAAGTTGCCAAAGGACCTGGGACAGGATACAGAAGCAAACGAGGGACCCTTCCCTTACTGATGTGACAAGATCTAGCAATAGCAGCTGTAGCAGACAGACCTTCTCCAACAGAACAGGGTTAAATGAAGGTCCTTGTCCATCTCCGCCAAAACAGGAATCGGAAGCAAATAAGTGACATTATCATCACCAGGACAGGGACCTTCTCGCTGCCAGGACAGGGTCCAGAAGTTGCCAAAGGACCTGGGACAGGATACAGAAGCAAACGAGGGACCCTTCCCTTACTGATGTGACAAGATCTAGCAATAGCAGCTGTAGCAGACAGACCTTCTCCAACGGAACAGGGTCAAATGAAGGTCCTTGTCCATCTCCGCCAAAACAGGAATCAGAAGCAAATAAGTGACATTATCATCACCAGGACAGGGTCTTTCTCGCTGCCAGGACAGGGTCCAGAAGTTGCCAAAGGACCTGGGACAGGATACAGAAGCAAACCAGGGACCCTTCCCTTACTGATGTGACAAGATCTAGCAATAGCAGCTGTAGCAGACAGACCTTCTCCAACAGAACAGGGCCAACTCAAGGTCCTTGTCCATCTAAAATGGGAATCAGAAGCAACTAAGTGACATTATGATCACCAGGACAGGGACCTTCTCACTGCCATGACAGGGTCCAGAAGTTGCCAAAGGACCTTGGACAGGATACAGAAGCAAACAATGGACCCTTCCCTAACTGCCAGGACAGGATATAGCAGTAGCAGCTGTAGCAGACAGACCTTCTCCAACAGAACAGTGGACAGCCTAAGGTCAACTGAAGATCCTTGTCCGTCTCTGACAAAACAGGAACCAGAAGGAACTACATGTAAGAGACATTATCATTGCCACGAGAGGAACCTTCTCGCTGCCAGGACAGGGACCAGAAGTTACCGAAGGACCTTTTCCTTCGCCGCGGTGACAGGATACACCTGTCATGTTAATTTGTATAGCCCTTATTCTCAAGAAGTCTCAAAGGGTTGTACAAATCGAAATAATACTTTACACCATCCCCTGATCTAAAACCTACATGAGTGGAAGGATAAACTCAAAACCTCAGCATGAGAAAATGAAGAAACCTTGAGATTGGAAGTAGACTCACTTCCAGGATGACCAGGCTGCAATGGATGTTGCAATAACAAATAATACACAGATATTGTCAACATAAAATTTAGGTTATTCATAGACTATAGAATAGAAGTGTTTTAAGCCTAGATTTAAACAGTTCCACTGAGGTTGTAGTTCGAATCTCAGGGGGAAGAGCATTCCACAGCACCGGGGCCCGAATGGAGAACCCTCTGGAACCTGCGAATCTCTTCTTGGCTTTTGGTAGTAGACCAGCACTATGTTGTAAATAACTTCTCTTTAGTACAATTATTGTCATGTCCAATATCATTGCATAAAATGTTTCACAACATTGATATCAATGACAATAAAGATTATTCAATACAAAAGCAGCTGAGGTTTCCTCTCTTGCCGCTGGTACAGGGTACAGAAGCGGCTAAGGGACTTTCTCCTTCGTCGTCAGGACAGGGAGGTGGAAGATCCCCACGGTGTCTTTTGGTGTTCGGGACATTTTGTCTTCTGTCACCATCTCACATACCTGTCTACCTGTACGTTTTTGCCGTACAACGTACGTTTATCATGCATTTTAAGACGTGTACGACGTACAAGAAAATCTGTACGGAAAAACGCAAATTTGTCAATGATGGGTACCGTCCTGTATACACCGACTATCTCGAGACGGCAAATCAATCAAGTCAAACCAGTTTGCCGCGGTAGCCTCTATCTCGGTATCGTTTTTTTCGTCACAAACGAAGCGACATCGGATTTCATGTGGTCGTTGTGTAGTGAAAGGAAGTCCGTCTCTTTTTAGAGAAGCGGCGTTTTCGGCTCAACTCATTAAAGAGAGCTGTCCTTCAAACGGCTCACTTGCTTTGATGCATTATATTACGAATTATTATGTTGTCTTAAGAACTTAAGAAAAAAAGTATATGGAAGTATAAAAGGAAAATAAGAAAAAAGTTGGGTTTGTGGTTATCCCTTTAATCGGTATACAGTGGAACCTCGGTTTTCGGACGCCTCTCAGTTCGAACAAATCGGAGTCCGACCAAAAATTTCGAGAAATTCTTGCTTCGCTGTTCGGTCAAAAAATCGGAGTTTGAACGCCGGTAATGTGTGAGTGCGTACGCTAGGGTGCGATGCTGAACGGCATACGAGTGTTTTAGCCCCCTATTATGCCTCTGAAGAAAGTCAGTGCAGGTGAAAAAAGAAAAGTAGTGCGTACAACTATTGCATTTAAGAAAGAAATAATAGCAAAATATGAAGGAGGTGGAGTGTCTGATCTTGCTAGGGAATACCCCACCGTCCACCTGTGCCTTCTGCTGACCACCACAAAGGTAAGAAATCCTATTCATAATTATTTTCTTCATCCTTTTTTTAAATTTCTAAACGTTCATGTTAGCGTAATCTTTTGTACGGAAGATTACGATAACGCGAACGTACGTACGATTAGCCTGGGTTAGCTTTATGTTTACGTTAAACATTCAAGGTAAACATTCAGGGTGTTGGAACGGATTAAAACGATTTACATTATTTTTAATGGAAAAAATGATTTCGGTGATCGAACAAATCGGTTTTCGAACAGGGTTCTGGAACGGATTATGGTCGAGAACCGAGGTTCCACTGTCTCTCATCTCATCTCATTAACTGCACCGCTTATCCTCAGTAGGGTCGCGGGGGTGCTGGAGCATGGTTTGGACAGGTTTCTAGTTGTTTTAAGACCTGGTTTAATTAGTCTGAGCTTCCTGTTTTTTTTGTAAATAAATACTAATCTTTGTTGAGCACACCGGCCTCCGTTCCGGCTACCCTGCATTTGGGTCTTGACGGATAGATCATGTATGCCTTCTGCGCTGTCTAAAAGAAATCCATCGATGTAACAGCTCCCCCTCTTTTGGATTTCTTCTTCTCTTCAATCCACTCTGGTGTCGGGAACCGTGCCAAGATGGAGAAGCTCCACGTTGCAGTGGCGATTCTCCACTTATTCGCTGAGTCAGACCGTCGGAGCGGTTCCAACTCGGGCTAAATTGTGGTGATGACGGTGCAAAACACAGAGAGTTGGTTTCGGCTCGACTTTTTATTCGTTTCCTTTACCTGATCCGTTTTCTTGCTGTGATCATTTTGTTGCAATATTTTTCCCCTCCTATATATTCGCCGTTGATTTTTTTTTCTGGAGGCAGTACAAGCTATAAATTAAAGGGACACTGTGAATATATAAAAACTGGATATCTCGGTATTGGTTAGTGCAACTAAAACTAAGTGCCTATAAATCACAGGGAAGAATACAAACTACAGAGACTCAATTCGATCGAAACGCACCGTTTTCTTGATTTGTTTTGCTGAGACTTTCTTGAGATTTTCTGGCTTTTGGTGGTACCCTTAGCAGCAAGATGACAGACACTCATGTCAGCTACCTCTTGGTGAGCCTCGTGTTATGTAAAATAAATAAAAAAATCCTCGACCAATGAGGAGTCAAAAACTGCATGTTTATAATCATGGTTCATGTATTTTAGGTTATTGTTCAATTTTTTCAACAAGTTTGTTTTCTACCACTAGGAGGTGCTAAATAATACACATGATCCCTGTAGGAAACATAATCCAGGCATTTTTAATGTCTTTTTGTTGACGCGATACAAATTTATAATTCAATAATATATATGTTTATATATGTGTATATATGTGTTTAATATTTTAAATAGAACTTATGAAAATATAAATAAACAGCCACACATTCCAGTTTTATGTCAACGTAAATGGCATTGCACAAATACATAGTTTCCTGAAATGAATCAAAAAGGATTGAGTCCTTATCACGAACCAGGACAGGAAACTGGAATGAGAACCCAATCGCGTAACGTTACTCACAATTTATTGGGAAGAAGAGGAATGCGCGCACACTTGATCCGGGGCTCGACGGTCGTGGAAGTAGATTAAAATCAAACAGATCGGGCCAAAAATAAAAAGGGATCAAAACACAGGCAAAAACGGAGATTCACAGGACCAGGCATATCACACAGAGTCTAGCAGACAGCAATCTGTCAACACGTTTCAGCTGGTGTCAGTGGGCGGGGCCAATCGGGCGCCGTGGCAACCGTGACAGAACCTGGCGCCACACGGCGGGGACCAATAATGACGGCTATTGGTAATCAATGGCGCTTTTTGTCATTCGACTAGAAAGCATGGCTGGTTAAATGCACACTTTCAATTTGTTTTACAAATAAATAAATATTAAAAACACAATGTAAAGACCAATTTAATCTATTATTTTAAAATATATCATAAGTAAGTCTTTCGTAAATCTTAGCTATCAAAATTGGTATTTTTTTTCCTGTTTAGTTTATAAATTCAAGAGATTTAATGCAAAGACTATTATCAATCTAAAAATGCATTTGATAACGGGAAAACAATGTCCACATAAACTTTACAGTGTCGTGTCCAGCATGGTCGCCGTGGCGACCGGCTGGCCCCGCCCCCTGGGCACCGGCTGTAGTAGATCAGCTAATTTGCGTGTGTGCTTCTTAAGGGTGAGTTGTGGGTATTGCGGGTGCTGGTTCATTACATTTTCTGTTCTGCATTTTCCGTTCTGTTTTGCTCTGTCCTGTTTTGTTTGAGTCGGAGGAAACCTGTACTTGCCCGTTCTGAGTGTAAGCCTGTTTTGGTTTTGTTTTGTCCGTGAGTGTTGGACAACTTTTATTTTGCTAAATAAAAGTACTGATCGTCAACACGAATTAGTTTATCCTTCCTGCCTCCTGCCCCTGTTCTGGTCCTGCCCCCTGATATACAGCCATTTTGTAACTCGCTGTCGGCAGAAAACTATAGTAATCCCTCGATTATTGTGAAACGTGAAAACCTGCTAAATAGCGCCGCACCTTCTTAAACTTACCTCGAAATGAAGTCCTAAGAGTATGAGATTAACAAAATATCATCTATAGATCTACAAATGAGAACACAGAATTGCAGTTGAATAAATTGTCTTCATTGTCATTATACAAAAGTACAATGAAATTAGAGGGTTCCGTCTGGCTAGCTAGTATCCGGTATCCCCGGGTTGAGCCAGGTCTTTGTGATGACAACCGTTTCCCACAAGTGGTAGCTCCAGGTCGTCCATTTTATGTGAAACGGATCTGACGTTGGTGAGATACAGGCTCGGCAGGCGTGGCTTGTTATGTAGCAGTAGGCCCGACCTGAAGCACCGTTAGATCCTTCTTTCCCAACGCCGCCTCAGTCCCTTCCCGGACCCGATAACAATCCACGGAGCACCCGCCACTGGAGAAATATGATGATTGGGTTTGAAAGTCCTTAAAAAGTGCTGGAATTCGGCCATGAAAACGGTGTAGGAATCCTGGAAATCATATTTAAGTCGGGATGCATTCATCCAGACGCGTCCGACTTAAGAAGTGCACCAACAGTAATGGTATTTTTTTTTCTCTCTCTCTGTCTCGGTCTATCTCTCTGTCTCGGTCTGTCTCTCTGTCTCAGTTTGTCTCTCTGTCTCTCGGTCTGTCTGTCTCGGTCTCTCTCTCGGTCTGTCTCTCTCTCGGTCTGTCTCTGTCTCTCTGTCTGTCTCTCTGTCTCGGTCTCTCTGTCTTAGTCTCTCTCTCAGTCTGTCTGTCTCTGTCTCTCTCGGACTGTCTCGCTCCCTGTCTCTGTCTCTCGGTCTGTCTCTCTGTCTCGGTCTGTCTCTGTCTCTCTCGGTTTTTACTTTTTGTGTGTATGATACTTCTTCGTTGGGCAGCTCGCTGTAGTCTTGAAGTTTTTGTTTTTTTTAATGTTTAAGACCAGGAGAGGAAACTGTTTTCTCTGTCTCTGGGTTGTCAGCAGAGCTTTGCGCGTCCAAGTATTGAAGTTCACGACTCCGCAGAAATGATAATAATAATAATAGTAAAACGCAATGCCAAAATCACACAGAACATAGTTTGCTCGACTTCCCTTCTCTTATTGAATAAATAGCTTTTTTTCTGTTCTTGTTTAAGGCCAATTACAATGTCTGACTATCCTCCGTTGAACGGTTTCCACAGACTCCCTTCCTTTATTCGGATATTTTAAAGGCGTGTAATCTAAATATTTAAGTCTGCGTTCAATTTCGCTTCTCGTGTCCTTTTTGGCTCGGCACTGAACGTCTGCCAAGCTCTACATCTGTAGCTGCGGTCAGCCAGAAGACAGAAGCGGTGAAGAGTTAAGACGGGCGGGATACAACTTTGGACTTCTTGTGGCTGTTTAATGAAAACCTTCTTTTGTCTTTAGTTGGAATTAAATCTAGAGTGGAGATTTTGAATAAAACCCACAGTAAGGACACCTTGGTTGTCGTCTAGATTAGTGTTTTACAATCAGTGCGCCTATTTCTTGCTATGTTTCTGCACGGAGCCTCTGCTCTGAAAATGCTGATCTATTAGTCATCCCAAGAGCCAAGAAGAAAGCCGCAGGTCGAGAGCACTCTCCAGTCAGGCCCCGCTGCTGCACAATGCTCTGCCATGAGATTCAATCTGCAACCTCAGTGGAACTGTTTAATTCTAGGCTTAAAACACCCTTATACTGTCATGACGTTACGCGTCTGGGTCCTCCTCCTGTTCTGGTTCTGTCAATCGATGCTAAAACGTTTTAAGTCATGTATATAACATTGTTATTTTTCTAGAAAATGTATCTCATGTTTTTCCTCCCCTTTTGTACGGCACATTCCTCAAACAATTTCAACATAAAATATACAAAATCACATTTTATGCATTATAGTCAAATTGGAAAAATGAGGGGAAAGAAAGCTGCAAAATGAATGAAATAGGAATATTTTTCAATACAATTTTTGTATGGCAACTCATTTTTTAAAATTAATTTCTCATTTATTCTGAAACTTGTTTGAAAACAAAACTAGAAAATAAAAATGAAAAAAAATAGTAAAAAACAGTTTCACGGATTGGTGTATATACTGAAACTAAACATGATAAATATAATAAATATTTGCATTAAAAACAAAAGAAAAAATATGGTAAATTAAGAAAAAACACGAATGTTTTAATGTAAAATATATAAATATATACTGTAAATACAGTATAAATATATATTTTAAAATACAGTTTATTTCTAAATTAGTAACAATTTTTGTGTGCGTGCTTGGCTTTTGTGGGTGCAACATTATAAATATATGCCCAATAGGGTCAGTTAGAAAAATATGAAAATATAACGTTTTCAAGTAAAATATAATAATTTTACTATATTTAAATTGCAATTTTTGCACACTGCAAAGAAATATAACCTAAAAAATGAATAATTTAATCATAAAATCAATATACAGTATAGTATAGAGCTGCAAGCACTCTGTAAAAGGTCCAGTTCAAGTCACTAATGATAAAAACATAGACTTATAACTTTTTGTGATGCAGTAAAATGATTTCTATGAAATAAATCATTTTAGTCAAGGTTTTGCACTTGATTAAATGTTGTGTACTGGAATGATTTCAACGTCCTCTAGTGGATTTAAACGTAACTGCACCCAGTCATGTCAGATTTACTTCACGTTATAGACACTTAAGCACCCCACTTAATTGTTTTATTTTTATGTCTATGTAATGCGTGTATTCTAGTTGAAGAGTGTCTATGTTTTATTTATGTTGAATTTTCATACCTACTAGAACTAGGTGGGCAATAATTTGGCCAAGGGGATCCATTTTTTTATTTGGGAATAAATATACATGCAGACGTTTACATTTGGATTTATATTTGTAGTATTTTTGTAGTCGGATTTCAGTTTTTTGTTGTATTACTCTAGTTTTATTTTTGTACTTTTTCTGCAATAGTTTTTGGGTAGTTTTTTCAAACGTAGTAAATATTTAGTATCACTGTTGTATTTTTTTGTATTACGATAGTTGATTTTTTTTTGTTGCATGTCCGTAGTATTTTCGTAGTATTACAGTACTTTAATGCTTTTGGTGTTTTTGTAGGAATACTATCTATTTTTTTCTCATATTTTGGGACTATTTCTGTTGTATTTTGGAGTATTTTCATAGTGGACTTGTTTCTGTAGCAAAGTATTGCAGTAGTTTTTATTTTTGTAGTATTTTTGCCGTATCGCTCTAGTTTTATTTTTTGTAGTTTTTCTGTTGTAATACTTCTGTAGTAATATTTTATGGTTGTGTTTTGCATTATAATATTATGAAATGGTATTTTTGAAGTATTTCTGTTAACTTGTTTTGGATGTATTTTCAAAGAAGTATTTTAGTAATATTTTTATAATTTTTGAGGTATTGACATAGTATTGTACATGTCATATTTCTTCAGTATTTTTCTAATATTACTGTAGTTGTGTTTTAGGAATAATTCTGGGGTAAATTGTTCTGGAGTATTTTGTATCATGGTATTTTTGTAGCAAAGTATTACAGTAGTTTTTATTTTTGTAGTATTTTTGTCGTATCGCTCTAGTTGTATTTTTGGAGTATTTCTGTTGTAATACTTCTGTAGTAGTATTTCTTTAGTATTTTTTTCTGGTAGTTTATTGTATTATAGTATTATTAAATTAGTATTATGAAATGGTGGAACTTCGAACCAATTACTCGGTGTTAATCAAAATCGAGTTTATTCAAGTTTCTCTCTTTCCCTCTCTCTCTTTATATTTTCTTCTCTCTCTCCCTCTCTTTTCGTATTTCATTCTCTCTCTTTTTTTGTATTTCATTCTCTCTTTCTCTTTCTCCTTCTCTCTCTCTCTCTCTCTCTCTCTCTCTCCATATACAGGTATATCTACATAGCTCTCTCTCTCTCTCTCTCTCTCTGTATTTCATTCTCTCTCTTTTTTGTATTTCATTCTCTCTCTCTCTTTCTCTTTCTCTTTCTCTTTCTCCTTCTCTCTCTCTCTCTCTCTCTCTCCATCTATATCTACATAGCTCTCTCTCTCTCTCTCTCTCTCTCTGTATTTCATTCTCTCTCTCTCTGTATTTCATTCTCTCTCCCTCTCTCTCTCATTAAAAAAAATACTCATAGGTCAGGAATTTAGCAATTATTTTACATAACATGAGCCTCACCTAGAGGGAGCTGAAATCATTGTCCGCC
Source organism: Urocampus carinirostris (assembly GCF_059441175.1). Classification (NCBI taxonomy): domain Eukaryota; kingdom Metazoa; phylum Chordata; class Actinopteri; order Syngnathiformes; family Syngnathidae; genus Urocampus; species Urocampus carinirostris. Next base: position 19,077,171 of record NC_142366.1, read on the forward strand.
ATTTTGCTGCTACGGGTACTTCAAAAGGCAGAAACCTCACAAAATATTTCGGGGGAAAAAATGCTAAGAAAAGTAGTGTGTTTTGGTCACTTTCAGTCTCCTTAGTTTGTTTTCTTTCTTATGCTTTTCAGGATTTGTTTTTGGTTACAGCGACATCTACTGTATTGGTCATATAATACACATTGCCCCATTATAAAAAATAGAAAACAAATATAAAGGTGCATACCAACCAAAATAGCGTCCTGTTTGGAGAAGGGGGGGGGGGGGGGTGGGGGGGAATGCCTTAAATGTGTGATAAAATATGCAGATTAGGCATTGCGCAACATCCGAGGTCAACTTCTGGCAAAGCCTTGAGATTTTTAAACAAGGCAGAGTCATCGTTTGATAAATTATGAATCATAAACTGCTTTTTCGTCCCACCCCAACACTTAATATCAGAAATTCCAAATACTATCGGAAATTGTCTTTATTATTTTCCCTGTATTAGAATATCTCATCTCATCTCATCTCATTAGCTGCACCGCTTATCCTCAGTAGGGTCGCGGGGGTACTGGAGCCCATCCCAGTATTCATCAGGCAGTGGGCAGGGGACACCCTGAACTGGTTGCCAGCCAATCACAGGGCACACAGGGACAGACAACTCACTCGCTCATTCACACCTAGGGACAATTTGGATATCGTTTAATTTAAAACACAACATTAAATCAACTCCTAAAAAGAGAGAATCAACCTTTAAAATATCTAACTTTCTCTCCTTGTTCCATGTTTAGTTCCGTTGCAAAATGTCATCCCATGATTAATAACCTTATTTCAAACGGTTGCCATAGAAACACCAAAATGATACTAAAGTTACATGAGGCAATAACAGAAAACGTATTGTGCAATAACAATCTGCAGGTTTTTTTTCTCTCTAATGGATAATAAATATCTCGCAGGGTGCACAACGATATTAGTAGCTTTGTATGATAAAGTATCAGATTTAATACCAGATTTGTGAGTATTTGTCAGAACCAGAACAGGAGGAGGACCCAGATGCGTAAAGTTTCTCACACAAGCTTTATTTTACGGGAAATGGGGCAGTCGTGCACATTAACACAACTGCCAGTGATTCGGCGATCGCTGGGCGGAAGAAGTAAGGCAGAAGTCTGGCGTGGAACAACAGGAAGCCAGAGGCCGACGAGATCGATACCAGTTACACAAGCAGATACCGGAGACAGACAGGATTGATATCAGATACAGGAGACTGGAGACAGATATCAGACAGGACGAGACAGGCGGATCGATACCAGACACTGTAGACTGGAGTCCGATATCAAACAGGACGAGATAGACGGGGACGATACCCGACACGGGAGATAGTAGCAAGATATCAGACAGGGCAAGACCGACGGGATCGATACCAGACACTGGAGACTGGAGTCCGATATCAAACAGGACGAGATAGACGGGAACGATACCAGACACTGGAGACTGGAGTTCGAAATCAAAGAGGATGAGATAGACGGGAACGATACCTGATACTGGAGTTTGTAGCAAGGCATCAGACAGGACGAGACAGACTGGATCGATAGCAGACACTGGAGACTGGAGTCCGATAACAAACAGGACAAGATAGACGGGAACGATACCAGACACTGGATACTGGAGTTCGAAATCAAAAAGGACGAGATAGACAGGGACGATACCTACTACTGGAGATTGTAGCAAAGTATCAGACAGGGTGAGACAGACGGGATCGATACCAGACACTGGAGACCGAAATCCAAGAGGATGAGATAGACGGGAACGATACCTGATACTGGAGATTGTAGCAAGGTATCAGACAGGATGTGACAGACAGGATCGATACCAGACACTGGAGACTGGAGTCAGATATCAAACAGGGCGAGATAGACGGGGAGGATACCAGGCACTGGAGACTGGAGTTCTAAATCAAACAGGGCGAGATAGACAGGGACGATCCCCGATACTGAAGATTGTAGCAAGGTATCAGACAGGGCGGGACAGACTGGATCGATACCAGACACTAGAGACTGGAGACCGATATCAAAGAGGATGAGATAGACGGGAACGATACCTGATACTGGAGTTTGTAGCAAGGTATCAGACAGGACAAGACAGACGGGATCGATACCAGGCACTGGAGACTGGAGTTCGAAATCAAACAGGACGAGATAGACGGGAACGATACCCACGTCTGGAGATTGTAGCAAAGTATCAGACAGGGCGAGACAGACGGGATCGATACCAAACACTGGAGATTGGAGTCAGATATCAAACAGGGCTAGATAGACGGGATCGATACCAGACGAACTGAAAAAGGGTGAGTGAGAGGATTGAGCTTAAATAGGAGGAAAGCCAATCAATCAACGAGCCGCAGCTGGCGCCAAACGGGCGGGGCCAATTGGGGGCCATGGGCAACCGTGACAGTATTAGGAGTAGCCAGGGTGTAACGATATTGATCACACTTGAGTAATTCAGTATGGGTTTTCTATTCAGATCCAATAGTCACTTTGATATTTTAATCGACTTCATTGATCATTAATGTACCTTATGATTATCCGTATAGTTCAACATACTTATTTACTTGTCGCCTCATTACATCCATTTATCTAGTTAATACACAGTCTCTACATTGTTCTAAGTGGTGGTCTGATTTACTGTCAGGAGGTAAGCCTTGAATCTTATTGAACCACCTTGGAAGTAAAGATCTTGGGCCCGGGCCAGACCCGAACGGTCTGAGTTCAGGTTTAAAATGTCAATCATTATGTCAGGCCGGCTGGGCTTCTTTTCTCTCTCTCTCTCTCTCTCTCTCTCTCTCTCTCTCTCTCTCTCATCTCTCTCTCTCTCTCTCTCTCTCTCTCTCTCTCTCTCTCTCTCTCTCTCTCTCTCTCTCTCTCTCTCTCTCTCTCTCTCTCTCTCTCTCTCTCTCTCTCTCTCTCTCTCTCTCTCTCTCTCTCTCTCTCTCTCTCCAAACTATCATTTTAACTCCAAATAATTAAGCCCAGAGGAATTTTCATCCTCGGCGTGGGGGTAAAAGACGCACGGCTTCCTCTTTCCACCTCGCTCACATCAGATGTCCTTTCTGCTTCTTGCCAATACCTTACAAGCTTTACAAATGTTCTTTCTGCTTTTTGGTCAAATATGTCACTATTTGCAGCTTTTAATCTTCAGAATATGATTTTCCCTTTTGGTGTCATCTTGTGAACTTTCAGTTTCACTTTCGTTCGCTGCATGTTGCCAAAATACGCACTTCGGTGCAGAAATGTTCATTTTGGCGCTGTGCTTGCAGTGCAGACCTGAATTGAAGGACTCAAAGTAAACCCAAAGCTGCGTAGTTCAAGCCGAACGCACAGTTCGGTGCTGAAGTAAAGCAAGGCCGGAGTAAAACTTTGTGTTTACTTTAAAGCTTTGGGTTTATTTCGGGCTCGGTTTTCAAATCAAGTTAATCCGTCAGGTTTGAGCGGGTTCGGGTTTATATACCCGCGACTCGGGTCAGGTCTCGCTGAATTTTTTTAGGCCCTATCTTACTTTTAAACCACCTTCAGGATTCAGTCTAGATAAACGACTGGTGTGAAGCGGGGGCTTTGGGAATTTTCCACTAACTTCGGTGTACTCCCCCTTTCGTATACAAATAGCACCCTTGTAAAACCATTGCAGCCTTGTTCTCTACTCACAAGCACCAAATATTCTATTTTTTTTTATTATTCTTTTTAAAATTTAATAAAAACCTCAAAATACTCACTCCACCGCTTGTTTTTACCCGTCTCGTCGCGCGACCTGGATGTTGATTTGAAAATGCAGCAGAAGAAAAGGGTCTTCTTCTTCAAGGGCAACGTATATTAATGTAGGCCACCATATTGTATTTTAAGTCAAACATAGCCATGATGATGCTGATGATGCTTTTTTAGTTTCACAATACGACAGGGAATATTAGATTTCCTCCTTCTTGTGAAAGTTCTGAGGTCATGGGATCAAATCCAGCTACCAGCCTTCCAGTGCAGAGTTTGCATGTTCCCCCCGTGCCTGCATGGGTTTCCTCCAGGCACTCCGGTTTCCTCCCACTTTCCAAAAACGTGCATTCCAGGTTAATTGGCTGGTCCAAATTGTCCCCAGGTGTGAGCGAGTGAATAGTTGTCTGTCTCTGTGTGACTGGCTGGCAACCAGTTCAGAGTGTCCCCTGCCCACTGCCCGAAGACGGCTGGGATGGGCTCCAGCACCCCCGCGGCCCTACTGAGGATAAGCGGTGCAGATAATGGATAGATGGATGGATGGATAAGAGAAATAGCTGTATAGGGATGTATAGGTCTTTGAAATTGTTTTACTGTTTTTAGAAAGATGTATCACAAGTACAAGTGGTATTACTGGAAACATGTAGTATAGAATGACATAATTTCACAACATTGTCCGTACTCAGTCACAAAATTTAAATAAATTCACTTATAAACTGTGTCACATTTCTTATATTGAATATAAATCACAAAGGAGCGTTTATTTCTCCTCTCGTTCAAATCGAAATTCCGAGATTTGCGAAACTTGATGCGAAAACAATCGGTAGAGCGAAACATTTGTGTTGAGAATTTTATTACGATAAAAGAATAAAACAAAATACCGAATATGTTTCGGGCTTATGATTATAGAACAGAGCTGTGTGTCCTTCACTGACAAAATGTCCGACAATTGAACAGAGCCATAAGTGATTGTAAAATCCTTAAAACCCCGTCTTTTTCAGACTGAACCCTGTTTGATTTTGCAGATGGTCTGAAAAGACTGAAATCCTCCCAGTCAACAGTAAATCTGAACACCAATTAGAACAATGTCGACACCATATAACGACTAAAATCCCTAAAACCCAGTTCAGTTCAGACTGAACCCTGTTTGATTTTGCAGATGGTCCGACAAGACTGAAATCCTCCCAGTCAACAGTAAATCTGAACACAAATTACCGTAAATTCCGGACTATAAGCCGGTACTTTTTTCCCTAACTTTCAACCCTGCGGCTTATTCAGTGATGCGGCCAATTTATGTGATTTTTCTAACAGCCGCCAGCGGCGCTCGAGTGTTGCTACCATTAACTGCCCTGTCAAAGCTATATTATTATTATTAAAGCTTTGAAAACTCTCTCGGTGTACCGTCTTTTTTGTAAATATGTGTAACCCATGTATAATATGTATTTGTAACTGTATATTTTTGTAATTATTTACTTTAGACACTTATTCTGATATGTTTTCCACGTGTGAACGAAAAATGAGGGGCGAAACAAACGCGGGGTGCCGAGTTTAAGTGGGGACCGCTAAAGGTGAGGGACAGACAAGGAAAGAAGAGGGGGTAAAAAGTTGGTTAAAGAAAAAGGAGTTGCGTCAGTAAATGTGTTCATCTGATATGTTTTTCCCACCCTTACCTTTGGAAATATACACTTTTTTCCTTGGATTACTTTCAACGGGACCCGGACTCTGCAGGTCTGCATCAAACCTTACATACCGGTATCATTTTCCATTCATTTTGCCGGCTGTGATTTTTGGACTGTGAACTTTAATGAAGGACATTTAGTTTCAATCGCGGGACTTGAAGTCGGGTTTGGGTTAATTTTGTGTTTGTGTTACATTTAGATAGATAGATAGATAGATAGACAGATACTTTATTCATCCCCGTAGGGAAATTCACACTTCCAGCACTCTACCCCGTTGTTTATTAACAGATTAACATGATGCCCTAGGGGTGCTTGTAGCGGAGCGGATGACGTCACGCCAGTCCAAAAGTTCGACATCCCTGCGGCAGATGGAAAACTTTTCTTTGTGAAAATCCAGGGATACACCACCTCGTGTTAGCAAGTCCGCCTCCTCTCCGATTCCCCCCGGCTTCCGTGTCTCTGTTCAGCGGCGTTGAAGCCGGATAGCTCCGGGTAGCTCCGGGTGGCTACACGTTAGCGTCCGGAATGCTAAACGTGAGCCTTGTTTCCGCAAAACACAGCAACTGCGCTCCCTGTGCGCTTCGATGTTTTCCACCAGCACTCGATGATCTTATTTGGTCGTGAGTTTGCATTTACCATGATTATGGATGGTACCGAAGACTTATAACGCCGCTAGCCGCTTCGCTAGCTCCGGCTCTTCTTCCACGATAGGCCCCTTCATCACGCCGGCACGAGAATTCTTCAGGGCAAGGAGTTGAAATTCCTTGAATACACGCATTTTTGTGCGCTAAAACCCATGTCCTATCGGATAGAAGTAATCCATAGTGTAGTTGTCAAAACGGGAAGGAAAAAACACAGAAGATAGGAGCAGACAATAAAACAATAGGGCAGCTGCTGGAAAAGGCAGCCGCTCGTGGCAGCGCCGGTTTGATGTTTAAATGTGGGCGCATGCGGCTTATATACAGGTGCGGCTTGTGTATGTACAAAATCGGTTTACCTCTTAAAATGTGGTGGGTGCGGCTTATAATCAGGTGCGCTCTATAGTCATATAACGACAAACATCCCTAAAACCATGTCCTGTTCAGACTGAACCCTGTTTGATTTTGCAGATGGTCTGACAAGACTGAAATCCTCCCCGTCAACAGTAAATCAGAACACCAGTTAGAACAATGTCGAGACCATATAACAACTGAATGAATGAATACATTGAGACATTAAGTGAATACATCAACAATTAAATATGAGTAAATATTTATTAAAGATCGGCTGATTAAAACACATAAAAAGGTTGTAAGAGTGAGGGAAACTCATACTGTCAATGACACATTTCAATATTCTAACACTGAGATTTTCGGTTTCTGAATCGTTCAAGGTGACAGTTGAAGAGCTTTTAAAGGATTTTCTCGAATAGAAAATGGCGTCGTGATTCATATCGTTTAGCGGCCCACGGGCGTAATATTTCAAGCCTGTTGTTTTGCGAGTGTGTTGTAAAATGTGCGTTGGGGAAATTGACAACCCATAATATGGGCTGTTAGTCTACAGGCATGTGTAGTCTTTATTTTGATTTCATATTTTCTCTACAGCCTCTTTCTTCCACTTGTTCTCATACAGGGCCTAGAGAAATGATTGTCCCTTCAATAACCTTTCTGTCAGGAAACGGACCAGGAAGCAGGAAGTCGGAACTCATATGCGTAGACCAGGGGTGTCAAAGTCATTTTAACTCGGGGGCCACACGATAGAACAAACATTCTGTCGGGGGCCGGACTAGTAGATTCAAGAGAAAGAAAAAGAGAGATAAAGAAATGAGAGAAAGAGGAAGGGAAAAGAAGAGAGAGGGCGGGACAAAGAAAGACAGAGAGCGAGAGAGCGTGAGAAAGAAAAGAGATAAAAAGAGAAGTCGTGAGAGAGGGAAAAAAAAGGGAGAGGAATAAATAAATCCAAAGAGAATTAGAAAGACGGAAGGAGAGAAAAGAGAAAAGAAAGCGCCACGGGTAGGAAGAAAGAGAAAAGAGAGAAAAGGAAAAAAATGAAGTTAGAGCAAAATAAGTTAAAAAGACAGAGAGAAAGAGCAACAAAGGAAGATAAAAAGAGAGACACAGAGAGTGAAAGAGAGAGTGGGAGAAAAGGGGTGGAAGAGAGAGAGAGAGAGAGAGAGAGAGCGAGAGAGAGACAGAGAGAGAGAAATAAATACAAGTACAGTGTCTTTGTGAGAGGCACCTAGCTTTGGCAACATCAAGTTGACATATTTCAACCTGCAGCTTGTTTTTCTCTTGCGCTTCTTTGGGTGTTGTCTCGCGGGCCGGATTCAATCCCTTAGCGGGCCTGATCTGGCCCGCGGGCCGCCTCTTTGACACCTGTGGCGTAGACGATCTGTAACTGTAATTTAGGAAAGAAAAGTTGTCCAACACACAAACGGACCAAAAACAAAACAGGTTCAAAGGCAATCAAAATTACAAACTAGGCATTACACAGATCAAACAGGCATGAACAGGTCTTCAACAAGGTAAAGCAATGGTCTGGCCACACACAAAAGCAATCATTCCAATGCGTCTCAGCCGGTGTCAAGGGGCGGGGCCAGCTGGGCGCCATGACAACCGTGCAGGACATGACACTTTCAACATATTGCTTTATTTAAGGTTTCATACGTTTAAAGAACTTAAAATATATTCTAAGACACAATTGTGAACCAAAACCAAATGTATTCAACATTTTATATTGCACTAATGAATAAAAGCATTGAAAAGTAGAGTTTGCCCCCCTTTGAGTTGATACTTTGTACAATATGTCTGTTTTACACATCTTGATCCAGAAATATTTGCCTATTCTTCCTTACAAAACAGCTCAATATCCTTAATTAAGCTTGGCCAGTCTAACACATTTATATTGTTAGTTTTAAACGTTACTATTTTAAATGTTGCTTTGTTGCTGTTCAGGGTTCTTGTCCTGTTGGAAGGTAAACCTGCACCCCATTTTCACCTCTCTAGCATATATTCTGCCAGAATCACCCTGGATTTATGTATGTATATATCCATCCTACCATTAACTCTAACGATCCTACCAGTCCCTGATGAGGAAAAGCAACCCAAAGCATGATGCTTCCACCACCATGTTTGACAGTGAGGATGGTGTTTTTAGGGTGACGTGCAGTGTTACTCCTACGCCAAAGATAACACTTTGCATTTAGCCCTAAATGTTCAAATTTGGTCTTATCTGACCAGAGAATCTTGTTTGACCGGTTATTTTTGTCTCCTATGTGGCTTCTTCAAATGCCAAATGGACGTTTCTATGGTATACTTTTAAAAAAAAGCTTTCTTCTTGACACTTTTCCAACAAGGGCAGATCTTTGCAGAGTAACTAATTGTTTAAACTAATAGTTGTCATATGCACGGATTGTTCCACTGCAGCTGTGTATGCCTCCAGGTCATCCAATGTGATCATGGGCCTCTTGGTTGTTTCTCTGATTAATTTTCTTCTTGTTTGGACCAAAAGTTTAGCGGGAAGGCCAAGTCTTAGGTAGGTTTGCAGTGGTTTTATGACCATTCCATTTTGATATTCTCTATTACACAGTGCTCTGGGAGATGTGTAAATGTTGTGAAATCTTCTTGTATCTCATTCCTGCTTTGAACTTTTCCACAACTTTATCCCGGAACTGCCAGGTCTGTTCTTTGGTCTTTGTAATGCTGTCATAATGCTATCTGTTTGTAATGCTGTCATAATGCTATCTGTTCAGGTGCATTTACACTGAGACTTAATGACACACAGGTGCATTGTTAGTCATTTAGGTTAACATTGGATCATTCGGAAGTCATCAGGGAACAACGAGAGTTATTTAGCTGAGCTGAGAGTACAGGAGACCAATATTTTTGCAACACCTACTTCTCAGTATTTTCCATTGTAAATATAATATAAAACTTAAAATAATTTTGGTCCCACGTCTTGATTCTTGATTCTTAAAAAACATTTCATTTTTTTTAACCTTTACCCTGAAGCCTGAAATGTGGTGAAGGCGAAAGGCCATTCCAATGACCAGAACCGAGTATTTGGATTTTGAAAAATAGAAGTGGAGAAAAGCAACGCAGTAAATGACATTTATTAGAAAGTTTCAAAATAAAGATAAAACAAAGTACTCTGGTCCCAGTCTGATCAGGAGACAGTTCTCAGTCAAAAAGAGCCTCGAAAATTGTTGACCACCGTTTTTATAGGAAAGGGGTGTGGATTTGCAAAAATTGAACATAAAATTTCAACAGTCAAAGAAATGAACTCACTTCTTATTCAAGAGCCTTTTGTTAAAACTGGTTGCAGCTGTATTTTGCAGGTTGTATAAGGGCGGATTACTATTGCTGTGAAAGTACTGATACGAAAGGATACAGCAGGATACTTTATTCAAATACGTGGATGAACATAAGTGCATTTATAACAACTAAATAAGTCATTTTATTATTGAAGTTAGGGCAGCACGGTGGCGCAGTGGTTAGCGCTTGTGCGGCACAGTTCATGTCATGGGAACCTGTCGTGGGTTCAAATCCAGCTCCAGACTTCCTGTGCGGAGTTTGTATGTTCTCCCCGTGCTTGCGTGGGTTTCCTCCGGGCACTCCTGTTTCCTCCCATGTTCCAAAAACATGCATTTCAGGTGAATTGGCCGGTCCAAATTGTCCCTAGGTGTGAATGAGCGAATGAGTTGTCTGTCCCTGAGTGCCCTGCGATTGGCTGGCATGGGCCCCTGCCCACTGCCCGGAGATGGCTGGGATGGGCTCCAAAGTTCTTAGGTTGCCCATACTTTCCTTAGGCACTGTAGCAGTTTTGCATTTATGTTTTAAACAGCCCCACGTGTATCAAAGAAACCCAAGTTTTTATCAGCTTATTGTTTACACTCAATAACATGATCCAATTTATCATCACTCTGCGGCAAAGCCAAAATATGGATTAACATCTTGATAAGGATTTGTTTAGTAATTAGCACCGGAGCTTGAGTGCTCCCTCTGCGATTTCACCTCAGCTAAGGGCGCAAACACAAACAATGCAACAACGGGTTTACATACATAAGACGTAGTTGTGATAAGGAATGATCGGTAACTGTTTTGACCTAGCAATGGCGATAACTGCTATTGATAACCAGTGATGTGCAGTCAGAGGCACAGCCTCTCTTGCCTCATTATAGAAATGCAAAATTAAAAATAGATTTAATGGTTATATTCTTTTAGTGTCATTTGACTTCACAATTTTTTGATTTTCTTTTTCTGAATCGCTGAATTTGACATTTGTAGTATGAATAATATTGCAATCAATCAGCGACGTATTACTGTGCTGAGTGTCTGCAGATGCAGAGTGAGGCATGTAATTCTCTTGCCTCATGGCAGAGGGCAATAGTGAGACCGAGGATTCTGATTTGGCACAGCCCCATCTAAATTAGTAATCGTATTAACAAGCTAACAGCAGGTCAAACCAAATAGTATTTTATTTTTTTGTTTTCATATTGAAGTATTACCTATACATTGGTGCATTAACTTAAGTTATAAGTTAAAGTAAGACGATAAAATGTTTCTTTTCTATGCAGTGTTCTCGTTTGCCCGGGTCCCTGCGTCCCTGTCATTATTACCTGATTACATTTTTTATTAACAAAGATTTACCGCACTCAGAACTTTTCGTCAGTCAGATCCGGCAGATGTTGTTTTGGTCTCGCGGTTCGAGTTTACGTCTACACGCCGATCTCGAGTTGTGTAGTGAAAAGTCCGTCTCTTTTTAGAAAACCGGCTTTTTCGGGTCAACTCATTCAAGAGAGCCGGCTCTCAAACGGCTCACTTGCTTTGATGCATTATATTACGAATGATGATGTTGTATAAAGAAGTTAAGAAAAAAAGGAAGTATAAAAGGAGAAAATGAAAAAAAAGAGAGGTTGATTTTTTGCTCTGCAATTAAATGATGAATAAGATATAGACACAAGAGCATGCCGGCACTCACGCACACCATTCAGGTTGCCAGGTACAGTACGGAGCGCCAAAAAGCAGCATGCACCGTACTGGTCTGTTTATTCGTATCCTGAAAAAAAATTCGTACCTCGAGGTCATTTTTTTACGCTCAGTTTGCTCGTAACCTGAACATTTCGTATGTAGAGACGGTTGTAAGTAGAGGTATGACTGTATCTATATTAGCTATATGAGGTTTCACGAGTGTGCTGTCAAAATGATTGACAAATAAGGGGCAGAACACAGCTAGACCCTTGCAGTGTTCCCTCTAAGCTGCGCGCGTGCTCGCACATTCTCAGCGCACAGGAAAATCTAGCCAGCGCACAAAAATGAGGGATCAAAATTACAAATTAAGAAGCAACTTAAGTCAAAGTTACAGTGCATGAAGGTACAAATACACGGGTTCCCCTGACATTGTGTCCTAAATGCGGTATTTTGAAGTCAATGTCGAACGAAGTTGAGTAAAGTCAGTAGAGTTTGTCGAGAACCGGCTTCTTCAGCTCGGCTCACTAAAATGAACCGGCTCTTTCGGGTCCTAAACGGCTCTTCAGGTTGTTTTTGCTTCTTTAATCCAAACATGACCAAATATTATGTAAAATTATGCAAAAAATGACTTAAAGGAATGGGGAATATAAGAAAAAAGAAAAAAATACCAAAATGACAAAGTAGTGAAAAGCTGAGAAAAAAAGTAACAAAAGGAAGAGAAAAAAAAGAAGGAAAAATTTAGAAAAAAGCCAGAAATAAAGAAAAGAAAGAAAGGTAGGAAAAAAGTAAATAGCAAACAAAAAGAAAAAAGTAACAGCTCGGAAAAAATAAACACAATGAGATTTGTTTTAAAGGAATTTTAAAAAAGTAGAAAAAAAAACACGGAAAAAAGAAGAAAAACGTTGTGTTGCATTCAAATAATTTCCAATTATATCAAGTGAATCTTGTTGCCAACATTGTACTTCCACAAAAAAAATGTGATTAAGTACAGTTCCGTATCTTACAACCGACTAAATAAGCCCCCAAAAAATGTTAATATTATGCAACAAAATATATCAGGAAATAAAAAGAAATGGATATCTTGTGAAAACAAATGACGTTTGACAATCTTTGCAACAGTACATGAGTCAATTCATTCAAAAGAGAAAAATAATTTTGTATTGCCGGAAACTCAGCAAAATGTAACTTGATGTCAAGTTTTGGACATGTTTGATCATTAATTATCTTGCCACACTTGGGATTATGGTTGCTCACTGTTGTTTCAAGCGTTGCTCACCGACTTTGTGTGAACGCTCAGACCCGTGGAAAATTAGAGGGAACATTGGACCCTTGCAACATCCATTGCAGCCTGGTCATCCTGGAAGAGGGATTACGACAGATTTTGAGTTTTTCCTTGCCCTCATGTAGGTTTTAGATCAGGGGATAGTGTCATAATAGTATGTTCTGTGCAGGTTTTTGAGACTCCTTGTGATTAAGGGCTAAACATAAACATGACTTGACTTTAAATAATTTTCACTACAATTGGAAGCCGGTAGAGGGAAAGCTTTCGCCATTCCGATAATGAGCTAAAGGGCTTCCACGGAAACCATCTGGCGGGCTAAGAGTCGGGGTTACAGGGGTCGTCGCTCGGTCGAAGACAAAAAATGGCGGCTGCAGAACTGCCAAGTCTATTTGCATGCTAGGAGTTTGGCTCATTCATAAGACGTCTGCGTTAGTGTGAAAGTACGTGCGAATATCAAGATGACACTGTTTTCTGGTTAGCAAATAGGGATGCAGGGCTTTTCTGCTGGACCAGAATCATTGTGACAATGTAAAAACATCCAATTGCCGATATAGTAAGGAATTATCAAGACATAACACCAGAAAAAGCTTTATTTTACCCCAATGAATTAAAACGAAACACACAAAAACACCCACTCTGCTTTTCATTACGTTTGCAGCTTGAAAAGGCCTACCCAGATTTTGGATTTGATGTGTTTCTTTTTGACGATTTTCTCTGTGAGTCAATGTCAGGTAAGCGATAATGGCGGTGCGACGCTTGCTGCCGCCATTTTATTGACATTGCGGAACCCCTGCTGTGGAATTGTCACGGCAACCTTTGATTCGCAACCTCACATTGCACCAGTAGGTGTATGTGTAACTTATTCTGATATGTTTTGCGAATTAAAAAAGAGGGGCGGAGCAAACGCAGGCTGGCGGGAAGTGGGGTAAAGGTGATCGAGACCTGTTGTCGTAGCGGACAATAGTGGATATACATTTTTCCCAACCTTACCTTTGGAAATAGGGACTTTTTTTTCCTTGGATTAGTTTCAACGGGTACCCGGACTCTGCAGGTCTGCATCAAACTTTAAGTACCGGTATCATTTTCTGTTCATTTTGCCGGCTGTGTACCGTATATTCTGCACTATAGGGCGCACCGGGTTATAGGGCGCACCCCCCAAAAAATTGGTCCTATATCTTCCATAGATAAGGCGCACCGGATTATAAGGCGCTACAATGGGAACGTCAACAAAACAGTCAGATGATTCAGTCCAACTGATTACCCCCTTAACATTCCCAAAGCTTGCAAAGAAGCAAATACGTGTCGTAGACACGTGCGGATGCAGTGTCCGTACGATGTCACTCAAATGCATCGTTCCAAATATCATTCGGAAGGTTAAAGTCTTGGGATTCAAGAAATGCCAACCATTCCTTAGTTTCTATTTTCTTTTTCGCACGCAACTTTACTGTGCATATCATAATAAACACTTGGAATTGAGTTTAATTCACTCAACTCATCACAGCAACATCAAGATCGTTCTAAAACAAGATACTGGGAAAATATAAAGCCGCATAGGAGAGTAAAATATTTACAAATCTAGACTAATGAAACATGTTTCTTTATGGCGTACTTTAGCAAGCTTGCTATTCACAGTAATCTTTTTCGGCCAATTGCAGGGTTTGTTTTGGCCCTCTAGCCTATCCGAGGCTCCGAATAACTTCAGCCAATAGCGATCGATTTAACTGATGATTGACACATCTTTTTCGGCCAATTGCAGGGTTTGTTTCGGACATCTAGCCTATCCGAGGCTCCGAATAACTTCAGCCAATAGCGATCGATTCAAATGATGATTGACACATTGGTTAGCCAATGAAACGCCGGTATATAAATCCCAGCATACACCGCGGACTACTCCACGTTCGGGGGAAAATCGAGTCGGCGGCTGTTGCGTAAGTTTCGAGACCTTGCGATTTAATATTGAGCCATATATAAGGCGCACTGTATTATAAGGCGCCTGGTCAGTTTTTGAAAAAAATTAAGACTTTTAGGTGCGCCTTATAGTGCGGAAAATACGGTACTTTATATTCAGTTATAATCGCGGGACTCAAAGCCGGATTTGGGCTAATTTTGTGATTGTGTTACATGTTTTAATGCGGGCGCATGCGGCTTATACACAGGTGCGGCTTGTGTAAGTCCAAAATCGGTTTTCCTCTTAAAATGTGGTGGGTGCGGCTTATAATCAGGTGCGCTCTATAGTCCGGAATTTACGGTATGTTAAAAAAACATGAAACAAAATAAATTCCAAGTCGGAAGTTCTTCTCTTTGTATGCGTCGGAGCTACTTTTGCATTGCAGCAAATATTCCTTACTCAGGAATTCAGTGAACGTTGCACATTTGTGATCTCTTCTTCTGGGCTGCCACCGAAATAGCCTCTTGTTCCCTGGCGGCTATGGCAGGCCTCCTCCTTTTAATATACCGCAGCACATCTACTCATAGCCGACACTTGTAGCCTGCAGCCGCAACATCATGTTCGCAGGTAACGTCATTATGGAAGATGACATCGCTTGAAATGTCCAAGTCTGGAAAAAAATGAAACCACAAAGTAAGAAAACGGAGGCCGGCGATCGTTAAAAGCGGATTTTAAACGAAACCCTAACAAGATGAAGCCAACCTTTCAAATCTTTTCATTCCGAAACAATCCATTTTCCATCCGTCGTGTGCCTTGAGACGAACTAAATCCCGCGGATTTAGCGGCGGCTTATTTTTCAGCGCTCGCAAATTAAATTGGGAGCGGGCACTCTCTCAAGTCGTTTCAAGGTCAAAATATTATCATACGAAAGCAAAATGGAATCCCTTTTTTCGCAAAATGATCTCACCTTGCTGAGATTGCACAGTTACCACTCATTTTCCAGGCGGGACACTCTTAATTGGAAAGGCTTATCAGAAGAACACATATTTAATGGGTATTGTTTAGCTCAGTTTTAGTTCGTTGGATGAGTTTGGGCCCACAAAGTGCTGAGTACAGACGCTCCCCTACTTACAACCCTTCGACTTACAAAAGGTAGATACTATAATTTTTTTCGGGATGTTGAAAAATATCCGGACATTGTCGTAAGTTAGATTTTGTATTGTGTATAGGACAGTGCTGTACTGCTTCTTTCCAGTGTGAGGCGCACTGAGAGGTTACCTAGCATCCACCCCGAAGAAGAAATCCGCTTCCTCATCCTAGTTCGTGTGAAAAAATCTATACTGTATCTCCAGACACGATAAAAACGTTGACATTTTTATTGTTTAATATCTTGTGCATCCATTCGATATGGTTGGTGTAAAGTGTAAAAAAGAGGCGAGCGGTTTCTTTTGAAATGAAAGTGGAATAAGAAAGCTTGATGCGGTTGAGAAAATGGTCGGAACTCTATTTTTCAGCCACTTTTTACCACGGAGTAGGACCTCTTGAAGTCCATCTTCCAAAACTAAGTTAAACGTATCCCGTGCATCCATTCGATACGGTTGGTGTAAAGTGTAAAATAAAGAGGCGAGCTGTTTATTTTGAAATGAAAGTGGAATATGAAAGCTTGATGCGGTTGAGATAATGGTCGGAACTCTTTTTTTCGGCCACTTTTTACCACGGAGGAGGACCTCTTGAAGCCCATCTTTCAAAACTGTTAAACTTAACTTTATTTATCTTTGTAGAGCATAATATTTTACAAAATGTTTATTTTTAGTACAAAACAATACAGGTTACTTATATAAACCTTAAACATACAAAAGATAGCACTGAAGCAACTTACCGACAAATTCAAGTTCTCGTTAATGAGTAGGGCAGTGTCTGTATATATACATATCTCCTGCTATACTTTAAGCAGTGACGTGCAGTCAGGAGAAGAAATATCCAGCTTTAAATTTCTCCACAACAGTATCTCGGACTTGCCTGGTGTGTTCCTCGTTCTTTCCTCTGCACTTAAACAGACCTCTGAGACTATTACAGTGCAGGTGCATTCATACAGAGACTTACACATAGGTGGATTCCATTTTTCATCATTAGTCATTTAGATCAACATTGAATCATTCAGAGAACTTCTGGACAGAGTTTGCTGCACTGAAAATAAAGGGGATGAATCATTTTACACAGCCATTTTTTAGTTTTTTTTATCTGTTAAAAAAGTTTAAAATATTCAATAAAGTGTGTTCCACTTCATGATTGTGTCCCACTTATTGTTGATGCTTCACAAGAAATTACAGTTTTATATCTTAATGTTTTCTGGAATGTGGTCACAAAGTTAGCCACTGCACATAAATATATATTATGAAAAATACGCAGCCCTCTTTGGAGAAAAGAAGGTATGTTTTGAAGCTATAAAAGGAATACTTCCTCTATCGTCCCATTTTGACTTAATGTGTCTTAATGAACCCGCGCCCTTCGTTAACCTCCGGCTATCGGGCTGGTGTGTTGATCTAAGTGATGTTATAAAAAGAAAATGAATCGAATGGCCTCCAGCTTTGTGGCCCTTGAATTGAAATCATTTTGTCACATGCCAACTTTGTTTTTTTTTCCCTTTGCTACCACGCAATCTCTTGCAGTTTAGTCAGTAGCGTGTCTCTATTCGTTGATTATTCAGTTTAACGAGTTTACATTGAAAGGTTAAGAGTTTGGAAGGGAAATTTTTTGAAATATTCGCTCTTGTTCTTTCAAATATGTTTCATTTTATTCATGTGGCGGATAAATCAAACACATCAAGGTCAAGAAACAAAGCCCAAATATCTAAATATATGACATAGAGTAAAGGCAATGCATTCGGTTGTTTTTGAATCCATCCATCCATTTTCTGCACCACTTATTTATGAATTTTGTCATTTATTTTGCATGTGTTTTGTCATTTATTTTGACACGTTATTTTGTTTGTATGTACTTTGTCATTTATTTTATCGTGTGTTTTCTTGTGTACCTTTTCATTTATTTTATCGTGTATTTTGTCATTTATTTTGCATGGATTTTGTTATTTATTTTGTCATGTTTTTTATCTTTTTGGTGGTTGTGTACTTGGTAATTTATTTTATCTTGTATTTTCTTGTATACTTTGTCATTCATTTTCTTGTGCATTTTCTTCTGTACTTTGCCATTTATTTTATCGTGTATTTTGTCATTTATTTTGCATGATTTTTGTCATTTTTTTGCTATTATTTTGTCATTTATTTTGTCATGTTTTTTGTCTTCTTTGTTGTTGTGTACTTCCTAATTTATTTTATTGTGTATTTTTTCATTTATTTTGCATGTATTTTGTCATTTATTTTGTCATTTATTTTAACATGTTTTTATTTTTGTTGTTGTTGTGTACTTCATAATTTATTTTGCCGTGTGTTTTCTTGTGTACTTTGCAATTAATTTTGTCGTGTATTTTGTCATTTATTTAGCATGGATTTTTTCATTTATCATGTCATAATTTTTATCTTTTTTGTAGTTGTGTACTTCGTAATTTATTTTATCGTGTATTTTATTGTGTACTTTGTCATTTATTTACTTGTGCATTTTCTTCTGTACTTTGCCATTTATTTTATCGTGTATTTTGTCATTTATTTTGCATGATTTTTGTCATTTTTTTGCTATTATTTTGTCATTTATTTTGTCATGTTTTTTGTCTTCTTTGTTGTTGTGTACTTCCTAATTTATTTTATTGTGTATTTTTTCATTTATTTTGCATGTATTTTGTCATTTATTTTGTCATTTATTTTAACATGTTTTTATTTTTGTTGTTGTTGTGTACTTCATAATTTATTTTGCCGTGTGTTTTCTTGTGTACTTTGCAATTAATTTTGTCGTGTATTTTGTCATTTATTTAGCATGGATTTTTTCATTTATCATGTCATAATTTTTATCTTTTTTGTAGTTGTGTACTTCGTAATTTATTTTATCGTGTATTTTATTGTGTACTTTGTCATTTATTTACTTGTGCATTTTCTTGTGTACTTTGTCATTTATTTCATTGTGTATTTTGTCATTTATTTTGCATGATTTTTGTCATTTGTTTTTCTGTTATTTTGTCATTTATTTTGTCATGTTTTTTAATCTTTTTTGTTATTGTGTAATTTGTCGTTTATTTTATTGTGTATTTTCTTGTGTACTTTCTCATTTATTTTGCATGTATTTCGTCATTTATTTTGTCATGTTTTTATCTTTTTTGTTGTTGTGTACTTCGTAATTTATTTTGCCGTGTATTTTCTTGTGTACTCTGTCATTGATTTTGTCGTGTATTTTCTTGTGAACTTTGTCATTTATTTTATCATGTATTTTGTGATTTATTTTGCATGGATTTTGTTATTTAGGGGTATTTTGTCTTTTATCTTTTTTTGTTGTTGTGTTTGTTCATAATTTATTTTGCCGTGTATCTTGTGTATTTTGTCTTTTATTTTATCGTGTATTTGTCATTTATTTTCTCATGTATTTTGTTGTGTATTTTCTCATGTATTTTATCTTTGGTTTTGTTGTGTACTTTGTTATTTATTTTGTCGTGCATTCTCTTGCTTCATTTGTCATTTATTTCATCGTCTAAAATGTTATTTATTTTGTCGTGTATTTTCTCATGTATTTTATTAATGTATGGGAAAAGTATCACTTTATAGATCAAAGGGACAATGTGTAATATTTGACCACTAGATGTTCCTGTTTTGTACAGTGATACTGAAAACGAGTGCTGCAAAGCACAAGGAGGAACACAAACAAAATGGCAAAGTCACTTTGAGCCTGCCTTCATTTTTTCATTTTTTTGCCCAGCCTTTCACAAGATTTTTGTTTTGTGGGGTACCCTAGGCAGCAAAATCACAGACCATCCTGTCAGTTCCTAGGTAAATCTCATTTTATGTAAAATAGTCACAAATTTCTGGAACTATGAGTATTTTCATAAGTCGCACCTTTATAAGATTGTTCATGCATTTTTGCTTCATTTTCAGTTCAATATCGTTTTGTTTTTTAAATGGAGGGTGTGGAATACGTTAAATAATACAGAATATACTTTTCAGTAAAAATATTATTAATGCATTGTTACTACTACTATTTTCATAGTCGTATAGATGCATTTTTTATTGTATTCACAAATCATTTTTCACAAGAGAGTGCAGGCTAAATCAAAGCCAGTGACAGATGTTATGGGGGCTCTCTGGTGGGCCATATGAGAGCTGCAGTAAGTGAGAAGGTCGAGTATGTGAGAGCGGGCAAAAGCTGCTTCGTGATTTAAACGAGCAATAAATTTACAAGGCGGCACATCCGGGAAGTGATCAGCAGAATGAGATTTTATATGTATATTTTTCCATGTTTTACACATCCTTAGATTCATCAATCAACAATCAGGTATTTGATTACATAAATGTGATCAATGTCGTGGTTTCTCCAACACTGTGGTTCATTTGCCTCATGAATTTATTCAGTTCGGCTTTTTCATGATGACGTGTGAGGTAATTAGAGTAATGAATTGAGGCTGCTTTCTTAAAAGCATAAACCGGTCAACCACTTAAATGGATACCGCCTGATATTCCTTTTTTTGTGTTTTCCAAATGCAACACAACTCAACCGCAAACGTACATTGCACTTAATAGAGTCATGCGCCAGTGCACCGATTTTTATTTAACCATGTATTGAAATCCTCACTTCAAAACAAGAGCTTGTTAATTAGCTCAAACTCTGAACTTGATCTCCACTATAACACAGAAATGTATGTTGTAATTCTCAATATTTACTAATGAGCTCCTGCTAGCACAAAATAAAGCTTCAATATTGATGTGTGGGGGCAATTTTCGCAATCAGGTGTATGCCAGGAAAGATTTAGCAGTAACGTACAACGGGGTTCGTGTCTAGCTGCGAGCTTTACAAATAAATGAACCTACGTTTAGAATGTATGAAGTTGATTTGGCCACAGCAAAAAAAAATTATAAAAACTGCACCAACTGCCAATTAGCAAACAAAAAAGAGCATACTTTGATTGGTCAAAGCACTTCAACTATAAATAAACATAGAAAAAACAGTTTTATTGAGTTACTCAATGGCTTGATTTTCTGTTAGCTTACTCATTTTGTTTTTTGGGGCTAAGGTGTGCGCAAATTTAGAATCCTTCATCTAGACAAGTGAATTGCATGCCTCACACTGCATCTGCAGAAGCTCAACGCAGTAATTTGTTAAACTGTATTCTAGAGGTCAATCGATAATCGGGCCGGCCGATTATCGCCAGCGATATTTGGGAGTTTGACGGATATCGGTATCGGCATTTTTTTTTCATCCACAAGCCGATTAAGTTTCTCTCTCTCTCTTGCTTCCTTGTTCCCCATTTATGGCCCTGCTCTCATGAAATAAACTTGAAAAATTCCTCCCCTCCACTTCTTCTCCTGTCTCCCACTCTATGCCTTCTGATTGGATAAGCGACCGGGGGCGGAGCCATCTAAAGCAGCTAACTTGTCCCAACATACATGGGTCCATGATAGAAAAGCATGTGTGTATGATTAAGAGATAGCGTAAAAAGTGTAATTTACTTGTTTTAGGGAAGCAGGTTCAGGTGAAGACTGATATATTAGATCTAACCATAAAATTAATTGGTCAATCAACAATGTGTGTTCGTGATCGAGTAAGAGCACAAAAAGCTCAGTAAACTGGAAGGCTGAGTGGTTTGCTGCTAAAGTTAGTTCGGCAATCTGGCTCTAAAACTAGAGTGCCACTACTTTTCAATTTGTAAGCTCTGTTGAAATTCCGTTGCACTTTTTGTTTTATCTATCCATCCATCCATTTTTTGCACCACTTATCCTCAGTAGTGTCGCGGGGGTGCTGGAGCCCATCTCAGCTATCCTCAGGCAGTGAACCGGTTCCCTGACAGTCGCAGGGCACACAGGGACAGACAACACATTGAGACTTAGGGACAATTTGGACCGGACAATTAACCTGACATGCATGTTTTTGGAATGTGGGAGGAAACTGGAGTGCCAGAAGGAAACCTACCCAAGCATGGGGAGAAAATGCCATCTCCACACAGAAAGGTTCGCGTTAGCCACTGTGCTGCCAAATTGCCCTTTTTTGTTTGAATTTAATTTAAATCATGTTGGTTGTATTGAATTTTATTTATTTAGGAAATTGTAAAAATGGACCTTCATACAAGTTGCTGCTAAGCCTAATTATATTACCTGAACTTTGGTTTAAGTAAAATATTAGTCCTGTTAGTTGTGTTGAAATTCAAATTTAGTACTGTAAAATGTTTCATGAAGCTATATAAGTTTTATTTGAATTCATGACAAATATTGTTTGTTTCTTTTTGCATTAATAAAAATCTATTGGGCCTATCTTTAAGCTTTTGCAGCAAACAAATATCAGCTTCAAATATTGGCCTTCTTTAAATAATCCAAATAAAAGCATCAACATAGGTAATCCTCCATTATGAAAAAAACTCCATGCCTCGAGAACAACTTGACTGGAGTGTTTAATGTACCGCTAGCTTGCTAATAATACGACTAATTCCAATTTTTTGGGGCTGAGGTGTGTGCCAAATCAGAATCATTGGTCTCACTATTGCCCTCTGCCATGAGGCAAGAGAATTACGTGCCTCACTCTGCATCCGTAGACGCTCAGTACAGTTACACACTTATTGTATCAATAATAATTATATTATGAATCGATTTAAAATTCCACAATTTGAAAAAGAAACCCCCAAAATTGTTTCATAAAGAACTTACACACTGAATATATATATTACAATTTATTATATTTTTAATTCTATATATTTTCATGAGGTAAGGCAAAGTTTCACCAGCCTCACTTGACTGTATGTTACTGATGTGTGGGGGCAAATTTTGCAATCTAATGTATGCCAGGCAATATGATTAGGAAGTATAGTCCTGTTTTCAGTCAAAGATAATCATCCAAATAAACGAAAATATGCTCAATAAAGTTTGAGCCTACTGCCAATTTTGACCATGAGCTTACCCTGAAGCTTTGACATAAGCCATTCATTTTATACCCCAAAGTATAAATGAGATGAAATAACCTTCGGCACAAAAATGCCAGATATTGTCAAGTTAAAAGCAAGCAAAGGGATTTCTTCAGGGATCATTTTTATGATAAGCGCTTAACTCCAATTTTTCTTGCTTTCATTCACAACATGAATTCTTCCTTATCTTGAACTGCAGAATGCCTGCTGCCGTGTTTCAAATCCAGTTTCTTATCTTTAGGCGTATTCTCAAAGGAGCTAAATCCTAAAAGACAACTTTAACTCGTCTTTCAGTACAATTGCAACTTAATAGTTAAAAATTTTGATACCAGGGATCAGTTTCAGTTCTGATACTGACAACAGGTATCTGTATTGATGACAATACAAGTATTTATTATAGTATCATACTTGAAATGGTGTTAATAAGCTAATGCATTCCAAATTCTCGGTACCCCAGGATAAATTATTGATATTGTATCTATCGGTACATAATAAACATTCATTACAAAATAGTATATATTATTACTTATATGTAATATAAATGTATATGATTATATAAGATTAGAAATAAATATACATATCATTTTTAAAAAGCATCAAAAGGTACTAAAGAAAACACGTTGGATAACTACTACTGATTGGCCTAGCTCTTGCGCCATTGACAAACAATTACAGAATGAAGCACCATTACTGACTGCAATGTAGTCATTAAAATTAGCAAATAAGACCCATATATACATATATATATATATATATATATATATATATATATATATATATTGCCGCTTATATTTTGAATATCAGTGCCAAAAACCAGTCGTTTCGATTCCATCTTTAATATCTGTTCCTGATATTGGGAT
The DNA here is from genome assembly GCF_059441175.1 of Urocampus carinirostris. NCBI lineage: Eukaryota > Metazoa > Chordata > Actinopteri > Syngnathiformes > Syngnathidae > Urocampus > Urocampus carinirostris. Next base: position 19,100,603 of record NC_142366.1, read on the forward strand.
TGATGACCACTCGCTACCGTATTAACTCTCATATAAGCCTACATCGCATAGAAGGTCACCCACTAAAAGGTGCTTTAAATAAGCCAAATACTGAGGAATAGGTACCCAAAATATTAAGGTCTTCTTAAACAATAATAACTAGTTAAATGTGTGGATATATTCTCAAACGATATCGGTCTGGCCCTGAATGGCTATACCTGCCCCTTGTGTTTATTTTGTTTATTATTATTATTATTGTTTATTCATGCACCTATAAGCTGACCCACTGATTAAAGTATCATATTTTAAAGTTCTTGATTTTGCTGACTGTATATGCCAGCATGTATGGTATTTGAGTGTCAGAGGCTGGAAAAAAAAGTGGTAATGAAAATTCCTACTTATAAGCCAGACTTTGTCCTGAAATTTAAATCGCTACTTAATCGACTGCTAGTGAATGTTGTTATCTGTTACATGTATTATAAATTTGCCTGTAGAAAAAGACTATGAATTTATGATAAGGCAAACCTACATTTCCGTGCTGCTCATAATTTCAGCACCACGGACAGCAGACTGTCCAGTAAAACTGTGCAGTTAAGAAAAAGGTCAAAGTTAACCATCACAGCCCTTTAAACTCCCATGCTAACGTGGCTTTAAAGGGCTCTGGCGCGTTAGCTTTTAAGCCAAAGTACAACGTTCATGCTCAACAATAGAAAATGTGAGACACAACTTCACTTTGTCCGTTTTAATCCTTATCTCTGCATGAATGTTTGTGCTGGCTGACTGACTTAAAGTTAAAAGGCAAGTACTTTTAGAGGTCTCTTTTTTATTCTTAATAATAAGTATAGATGTTCTTTTAGCCCATCCGTAATAGAGAATGTAATTTCACAGTGCTCTTTTTCAAGTAAGGTGCATTTGGGGTTTACTGAGTCTATTTTAACCCCACTTCACAGGATAATAACTAAATAACAACACAGATTAATAACTTAATACAAACATAATACAGTGGAACCTCGGTTCTTGACCATAATCCGTTCCAGAACCATGTTCGAAAACCGATTTGTTCGATCACCGAAATCATTTTTCCCATAAAAAATAATGTAAATCGTTTTAATCCGTTCCAACAACCTGAATGTTTACCTATGAATGTTTAACGTAAACATAGAGCTAACCCAGGCTAATCGTACATCCGCGTTATTCTCGAAATTTTTGGTCTGACTCCGATTTATTCGATCTTAGAGGTGTTCAAAAACCGAGGTTCCACTGTAATATGATAATACATATAAAACTGGTGTTCTTTGCACTAATGGTAATAAAGAATTATCTTTCAGCTTAAAAACTAACACACTTGCTAACAGACTCTATGATATGGTTTGCTCATCTCGTTAGACTTCTGCTTTAAATGATGCGTAAGGAAATCAATAAGCACATCAAGGGCGGATGTTGTTGACGAGCAGCCTTTAGAATTTAGCGATGATTGCTAAAGCTCTATCCCCCCACACTTCACATTCCATCCTGGAACAAGGCTCCATCATTTTGCGATAAATGCAGTTTACTTGACTCACTTTCATGATTTCTTTGCATACAAACCATACAAAACGTCTTTAAATGCTAAAAATTTTAATCGTTCTCCATTCGGACCCCGGTGTTGTAGAATGCTCTGCCCCCTGCGATTTGATCTGCAACCTTAGTGGAACTCTTTAAATCTAGGCTTAAAACACACTTCTATTCTATAGTTTATGAATGACCTATATTTCATGTTGACAATATCTCTGTAATATTTCTTATTGGAACATCCATTGCAGCCTGGTCATCCTGGAAGTGGGATTACCTCATGTGCAGTCCCTTCTCAAGGTTTATTCAGTTTCCTCATGTTGAGGTTTTTGAGTTTTTCCTTGTCCTTATGTAGGTTTTAGATCAGGGGATGGTGTCATAATAGTCTGTGGTTTGCAATCATTTGTGGTCTGTACAGCCCTTTGAGACTCCTTGTGATTAAGGGCTATACAAATAAACATGATTTGACTTGACCTAATTTGTCCTAGAGGTCCTCCCCTGAGCTTTTTCTTTTTATAATATCTCCTAGGTTACAAAAAGTAAATCTACCCTAAAGGGTGTGGGGATCAAAGAACAGCAACATGACTGTCCAATGGTGAAGATGATGTAAACAGTGCCTAACAGACAAAATAACAGTAACAGTGAAAGCATTATTAGTCAAACTAATAAATTAGCATTCCATTCGATCTCCTTTGCAGGTGTCCAATAGCAAAAACAGAACCACAGTTATCCCTCATTTTTTGTCAGGGTTGCATTCCAAAAAGGACCCAAAATATGCAAAGTAAAAATACTGTGCATCACTCAAGATTAGAATTATTTGAAGATTCTCATAAATATTGATGTGATCATTTAAAACACAGGTGTCAAACAGGCGGCCCGCGGGCCGGACCAGGCCCGCTAAGGGATTGAATCTGGCCCGCGAGACAACACTCAGAGAAGCACAAGAGAAAAACAAACTGCAGGTTGAAATATGTTGCCAAAGCCAGGTGCCTCGAACAAAGACACTGTACTTGTATTTCTTTTCTCTCTCTCTCTCTTCCACTCCTTTTCTCCCACTCTCTGCGTCTCTCTTTTTCTCTTCCTCTGTTGCTCTTTGTTTCTTTCTCTCTGTGTGTCTTTTTAACTTCCTTTTTTCCTTTTCTCTCTTTTCTCTTTCTCTCTTCCTACCCTTTGCGCTTTCTTTTCTCTCCTTCCGTATTTCTATTTCTCTTTGGATTTCTTTCTTCCTCCTTTCTTTCCCCCCCCTCTCATTACCTTTTATCTCTTTTGTTTCTCCCGCTCTCTCCCTCTCTCTCTTTTTCTTTCTTTGTCCCGCCCTCTCTCCTTTTCCCTCCCACTTTCTCTTATTTCTTTTTCTCTCTTTTTCTTTCTCTTTAATCTACTAGTCCGGCCCCCGACAGAATGTTTGTTCTATCGTGTGGCCCCTGAGTTAAAATGAGTTTGACAACCCTGATTTAAAAGATCGAAAAATATATAACGGTGATATGTAGTGTCGATTTCAATATTCAAAACTGTCCTCTCTCATGAGTTATTTTGTATTGTTTCCTGACCGTATAACAGATACCACCCACCCTTGAAAATAAAACCTACGAAGACAAAAACACTTTATTTTCTGTCATTTTACAGAGCGAGACAAGTGACATCAAAAAGCGCTTCGTTTAGAATAATGGGCTACTGTGTAACGCATTACAGACATTGGTGCAGCCGAGCGAATCTCTTGCATAATTCAATTCGTCAACATTTGCGTCTGCTGTGTTAGTGTCAAGACTCAAGAGTGTTGTGCGCTCCATCTTTGAGACCTCCTGTGTTTCATTAGAGGCTGCTTTGTTCCAATGACCTTCAAGGCAACGTTACTGTCCTCTCCTGTGTCTTCACAAGGTGGCACCTTATTTAGGTTGTGGATTTGTTGAGGAATGATCCTCATATGTATGATTGTATAAATAGATAAATACCTACAGATATATGCCTTATTAATGAACAAATAAATAAATCATGTAATACCTATATATATAACATCCATGCAATTTATTCGAGTATCAATGCATTTTGTTATTTATTTTGTCTTTTATTTACTCCGGTATTTATTTTGTTATATATGATGTCAATTATTTTGCTGTCAAACTGTCTGAGCTTTTCCCCCATAGCCTATTTTTTTTAGCACTGATCAACCAATAGGTGAGAAGCTCAGGCAACAGGGTTGCCTCCTCATCTGAAGAACATTTTGCTGTGAAAAATAATAATACATGTCAAAATCACAACAAAATTCACCACAAAATAAATTAAAAACACGCAATTAAATACTGGTCAAATGCAGGACAAAACTACATGACGAAATATACAAGGAAATACACTGCAAAATACATGACAAAATACACAATAAGATGCACACAATAGAATACATGATACACGACAAAATACATTACAAAGTAACTGACAAAATACAGGAAAAAATTAAGGGCTATACAAATAAAAATGAATTGACTTGATATGACAAAATACACAACAAAATACATGGTAAAACGCATGAGAAAATAAATGTCAAAATCATAACAAAATACACAACTAAATGGACAACAAAATAGACAGCAAAATACATGACAAAGTAAAGGGCAAAATACATGAGAAAATACACAACACAATCACGACAAAATACACGATAAAACACACAAGAAAATAATGTCAAAATTAGATCAAATACCCGACAAAATACACGACAAAATGCACGATTAAATACATGACAAAATAGACAACAAAATACAAGACAAAATACATGACTAAACACACTAATAATTTACGGACTATACAAATAAATAAGACTTGACATGACATAAGAAAATACACAAAATACACAACAAAATACACAACAAAATACACGATAAAATACGCAACAAAATACATGAAAAAATAAATGATAAAATACATGACTAAATTAACTGCTATACAAATGAACATCACTTGACTTGAAAATCATATTAAAAAAGATAAAAGATACAAATATACAACACAACTACAACAAAATACAAACCAAAATACATAACAAAATACACGACAAAATCCGTGTCAGAATACACTTCAAAATACATGACAAAATACACAACAAAATTACCTCATGTGCAGTCCCTTCTCAAGGTTTCTTTATTTTCCTCATGTTGAAGTTTTTGAGTTTTTCCTTGCCCTCATGTAGATTTTAGATCAGGGGATGGTGTAATCATAGTCTGTGGTCTGTGCCGCTTTTTGAGACTCCTTGTGATTGAGGGCAAATAAACATGACTTGACTTGACGTAAGAAAATACACAACAAAATACACAACAAAATAATCAACAGTACATTACAAAGTACATAAAATGAAATGATCTGCATTCATACAGTATAGCGCTTTTTAAGTCAATGAAGACTTCCCAAAGCGCTTTACAATGTGCTTCACACTTACCCATTCACACACACACTCACACACCAATAGCGGTCGTGCAGCCATGCAAGGCGCCAACCTGCTTATTGGGGGCATTAGGGATTCAGTGTCTTACCCAAGGACACTTCGACATGTAACACGGAGGAGCTGGGATTCGAACTGCGATCTCTTGATCCCAAGACACGAGCGCTCTACCTCCTGATCTACTGCCGAGCTAAAATATATTCTAAATACACGTCAAATTAAACACCAGAACAAATAAATGACAAAAAAAAAGGAATTGCATACTTAAATACATTACATTAATGTCATTTATTTAGGTATTCTGTGATTTATTCATATGGCATATATTTGTAGCTATTCTTTCTACACGTGGCAGGATCGGTCCTTCATTGGGACCAGAGAGTGAACGTCTCCCTTCGTTAAATCATTTATAATCACCACTGATTGTTCTACAGTGTTGTCATATTCCACCGCTTGACCAGATGCTCTCCTCCCTCCCTCTCTCTCTCTCTCTCGCTCGCCCGACTCTAGTGAGATGAAGCAGGAGCTTGCGGAGGAAGGCAGCAGATGCTCCATCCTCTGCAAGCAGCAGCGTTTCAACGAGCATTGCTGCATCCGTTGCTGTGCGCCCTTCACTTTCCTGCTCAACCCAAAACGACTTTGCCTGGACTGCCAGTACAACGTCTGCAAAAGCTGCTGCACGTACAACAAAAAGGACAAAGCCTGGCTTTGCACCGCGTGCCAGAAGGGCAGGTTAGTACTCCAGCGCTCACCGTGTGAATGGGAATTGGGTGACCGGAGGCAAAACTAGACTGGAGATACGATGAGTTATGTATTTTTTTGCAGTATAAGAGGCTCAGATTATCAGGCGCACCCCCGGAAGCATTGTCTTTTGTGATATTTGACCATGTATAAGCCGCACTGGACTATAAGGCGCATGGAATTAAAACTGCAGCAAGAATTAGGGTTGCACATTAAATAAAAAGTACCATATTTGTGCATTGATAGATCATCCATTCCATCCATTATCTGCACAGCTTATCCTCAGTAGGGTCGCGGGGGTACTAGAGCCCATCCCGGCTATCTTCGGGCAGTGGGCAGGGGACACCCTGATCTGGTTGCCAGCCATTCCCACCTAGGGACAATTTGGACTGGCCGATTAACCTGACATGCATGTTTTTGGAATGTGGAGGGAAACCAGAGTGCCCGGAGGAAACTCAGGCAAGCACGGGGAGAACATGCAAATACCACACAGGAAGGTTCGATCTCATGACCTCAGAACTACGCATTTCCAATTTATTCCTCAAATAAGGCGCACCTGATTAAAAGGCGCATACAGATACTCCCCTACTTACGAACGAGATGCGGGACGATCGTTTGTAAGTTTAATTTGTTCGTAAGTTGATTCAGTGTTGTATGTTAGAATAAAATAGAATATACCTTTATTGTCATTGTTACAAAATGGGTTAACATATTGTGACAACGAAATTGGGCATGACACTCCAGTTCACACATTCACAGTGAGGTAAAAAAACCAAGAAGATAAAGGAACAGAGAAGATAAGGTTATCAAACAAGGAGGATAAGGTTATAGTTATAATTTACACAATATTTACACAAGAAATGTCGGCATGTAGGATGTTATTGTTTGACTCATATGTATGAATAATACTCTAAATATAATGTAAACATTCGGCGACTTGGAGAACAAAAATCCCAAAATTGTGAAGTTAAATGAGAAATAACTTGAAAAAATATTACCATTTAATATTGTTTTTGATTTGATATTTTAAGTTATATTTCCTCTCTTGACTGCACGTCACTGCTTAAAGTACAGCAGCAGATACATACAGACACAGCTCTACTTACAAACAAGATGGGTTCAGGACGATTGTTCGTAAGTTGAATTTTTACGTCGGTAGCTTCAGTGCTATATTCTGTATGTTTAAGGTTTATATAAGTATGTATAAGGCTTGTATAAGTAACCTGTATTGTTTTCTACTAAAAAACAAACATTTCGTAAAATGATATGCTCTATAAAGATAAATAAAGTTACGTTCAACTTACTTTTGGAAGATGGGCTTCAAGAGTGAGGCTTTTTTTTCCTCTGTTGTAGAAAGTGGTCGAAAAAAAGCGATCCAACCATTTTCTCAACCGCATCAAGCTTTCTTATTCCACTTTAAATTTCAAATGAAATGTCTCGCCTCTTCTTTACACTTTACACCAACCAAATTGAATGGATACACGAGATATTAAACAATAAGAATGTTAAAATTCTCAGCGCGCTGGAGATACAGCATAGAATCTTTACACACGAACTGGGAAGAAGAAGCCGGATTTCTTCTTCAGGGTGGATGATGGTTGAGCTCTTAAAGCACCACACGCCGGCAGCGGCAGTAAGAAACACTTCAGTACGTTCCTGTACTCAGAAAAAGATGCACGGTACACAATCTAACTTGGAGCAATGTCCGGATATTTTTCGACATCCCGAAAAAAACGTTCATAAGTACTGATGTTCGTAAGAAGGGGAGCGTCTGTATTCAAATTTCTGGCCAATTTAGGTTTTTAGATGCGCCTTTTTGTCTGAAAAATAACAGAATTTCCAGAACTATTCCATTGGAAGTATTTGTTGAATATACATTTCTGGGACTTGAGCGTGGAGAAATTAGGCAAACGAAATGTGTGTGAATGAGGTTGGGTCTGCCCGCTAGTACCCTGTACTTCCCAAATCCATTCCACACGTGGACTGAGCAATTAGGGAAAAAACACTGGACTGTGTGTACAGTAAGATAAAACATCTAGTTGGATCCGCCCATCTCTGTCTGTCCCTCACTCCCCTCATACACACCCCCCCCCTCCGGAGGAAAACAAAGCATATACAACAAAGACAGTTAAAACATCTTCTTTGTTCCTTTATCTCTTTGTTTTCCTTATCCTCACTGTAAAATGTGGGACTGGAGTGCCACGTCCAATTTCGTTGTGACAATTGTCTCAATGTAAATCTCTTGAATTTCTGTCTCAAGGTAATTAGCTTGTTTTTATATTACTAAATATAAAAACTTCTTATACACACACACACTTTAAGTAACGTTTCAACAATGAGTGTAATTATATCTCTTGTACGTTTATCAATCTTGTATTCTTTTATTTTGAAGTCATGTTGTCTGTACTGATTTCTCTGAGGCGAAATAAACCACTCCCTCTCTCTGTTTGGGACCTCAGCCAGGAAGGACGTTAGTTCTTTGCTTCCACCATCATGTAGAATTAAACTATATACATGTATTTTATCTGTGCAAATATAGCCACTAAATAGTCTTAATAATGTCAATCCCTGACACAATATATCCCATGTTGTAACAATGTCAATAAAGGTACATTCTATTCTATTCTATTCTAGTACACGCCCATGGGTTTAGGAATGTTCTCATTAGGGCATTAGTCTCGGTCACAGATGGGCCCGGTATCGTAGCGGCACCATAGATGGGCATCATGTTAACGCAGCGCTTATCATTATCGCATTAAGCGGCCTTAAATCCGCTTTTAGCATGAATGACTCGGTTCGGTTGGTGTGTTGTCAACAGAAACGACAATTTACTGCTCGTCCGGGAATAATTTGATAGATGTATTAGCAGTTATTAGTTTACATTTTGGGGGGGAATTTATCATGGAGGTTTTTTTGTTTTTTTTTGTTTTGAGCAATTTTATTGACAGGTAACATCAAATAAACAACGTGAGGTTTGAACAATTTTTCTCGACATTCTTAACAGCAATTAAGCATGTTCACAATTTCACAGTTCTGAGGTCGTGGGAACCTCCTGCGTGGGTTCAAATCCAGCTACCGGCCTTACTGTGCGGAGTTTGTATGTTCTCCCCGTGCTTGCGTGGGTTTCCTCCGGGCACTCCGGTTTCCTCCCACATTCCAAAGACATGCATTTCAGGTGGATTGGCCGGTCCAAATTGTCCCTAGGTGTGAATGAATGAGTGAATGAGTTGTCTGTCCCCGTGTGCCCTGCGATTGGCTGGCAACCAGTTCAGGGTGTCCCCTGCCCACTGCCCGATGATTGCTGGGATGGGCTCCAGTACCCCCGTGACCCTACTGAGGATAAGCAGTGCAGCTGATGAGATGAGATGAGACAATTTCGTTATTCACAATTTCGTTATATCTGACAATATGACGTTTTAACCATTTTTTAGCAGCAATTAAACACACAATTTAATTATATCCCTACAATATGAGTTTTTATCGACACTTTTAACAGCAATTAAATACTTCTCGGTTTGTTTTTTGGGGTTTTCAGCAAATGAACGATGTGAGGTTTGAACAATTTTTCTCGGCAATCTCAACAGCAATTAAGCATATTCACAATTTCGTGACGAGACATATTTGCTACCCAGGAAGAGCTGGAGGTCAGGCACCCCTTTCCCCCCTTTTTTCTTTTTCTTTTTCATTGTATCTCTTTTTATCCTTTCCCACTTTGAGCCCCAGATAAAGTGAAAGATGGCTCGGTCCAGTTGTAAAAGCACGTTTCTTTTAATAATAATAATAATAATAATTTCCTTTTTTTGTCATTCTTTGTAACAATGTACACAGAACGAAATGTCGATACACCTGACCCGTTGTAGCGAGCCGATGCAGCCGCAGCCAACAGAGGGCGCCGCCATTTTACCAATGTTATAAGTCTTAGATATGACTCGGCCGAGGCGCGAACCAGCGACCTCCCAGTCTCAAAGCAGGCGCCCTACCATCTAGGCTACTGAGCTGGTTTTGGGCATAAAAACTAAACTGATTAATAAAATCAGTGGGAGGATGATCGATTTATAACGGAGGATATCTTGCGACTTCAGAAAAGCAGGATTCTAAGAGATAAATCAGGGTTCGTACAGGGTGCTTGAAATCAATTATATTGCTAGAATTTTAACGTTGAGGGGTTGAATTTTATGTGACTTGCTTGTAAAGGCTTGAGACTGTTGCTGCTTAAAAATGACGCCAACACTGCTCTCTAATAACTTTGCCTTGCCATTGCATTTTATCTCCCGCACTCGTTTGTATAGGCATTGTCCTATGAAGTGCCATCGCCCCTTGTGGGTCATGCCTATGAAGGACGCGTGAATGCTACACCTAACAGGGCACTATAAAGTGTATATTAGTGCAACGATTGCATATGAATTACAGCCATTTGTTATGCACCGTGCAAAAATTAAGCTAGCGTTTCCCAGTGTTAAATTCTATTGGGAAGAACTTCCTGCAACTGGAAATGTAAGCTCCATATTACTCATTTTTAAAAAGAAATTTGTCTCAGAAACAAATATAATCGTGATTTACTTAGGCTCTAAAAATCATAAATGCACACGTAAGATTAGAAATTACATAGTGACATCGCAGATATGTTTGTGGCTCTGCAAAATATATGATTCACACCGAATGTCCTCTTTTTTCACTCTCTCCTTGACTTTTCTCTCTCCGACTCCTTCTCTTTGTCAGCATCTCATGTGGTCTCCCAGAGTCTTTTTATCTGTCTCCTTCGTGTCTTCTTTGTCTTATAGTTTTTCTATCCGTCTCCCTATCCAACTGTCTTTCAGCCTCTTCCTCCCTTTCTCTCTTTTTATTTATTTTTCTATCAGTCTTTTACTGTCCTTGTCGTATTTTTCTCTAATTTTCTTTCTCTTTTCCCTCTGTCTGTCTCTATTGCTCCCCCTTGGTGTTTCTCCCTCTCTCTCTTTCTCTCTTTTTGTCTTTTTCTCTCTATCAGACTGCCTGTCTGTCTCTCTCTTTCAAGTTACATTTTAATCTCTAAGTAGTGAGCAGCCTTTCTGTCTTTTTCCCAATTTGTCTTTTTCTAAAAATCTGTGCGTCCGTCTTCCTCCATCCCTCTCTGTCTCTCTGTGTTCATCCCTTTTGTTTTCTCTCCCTCTGTGTCTGTCTCTTTCTCTTTTCCCTCTGTCTGTCTGTCTCTATTGCTCCCCCTCGGTGTTTCTCCCTCTCTCTCTTTCTCTCTTTTTGTCTTTTTCTCTCTATCAGACTGCCTGTCTGTCTGTCTCTTTCAAGTTACATTTTAAGCTCTAAGTAGTGTGCAGCCTTTCTGTATTCCTCCCAATTTGTCTTTTTCTAAAAATCTGTCCGTCCGTCTCCCTCCATCCCTCTCTGTCTCTATGTATATGCCCTGTCTCTCTGTGTTTATCCCTTTTGTTTTCTCTCTCTCTCTGTGTTTGTCTCTCCAGCTGTCCATCATCCTTTTCAGTTCCACTTCTGTTATCCCTCCAAAACAGAATTGCTGTAATCATAGCTCCCTTCTCAGAAACTGAAGTTACATTCTCAGACGCTGGAGTACAAGGTGTGTCAGAAAAATTCTGTGACTGCTGTCATAAAGACTTTTCCAGCTAAAAACGTTAACCTCAATCGTATGCCATGCAATCAGAATTAACGAGTCGTGCTCAGACAACAAACATACCATCTTAGAATGCATTGAACCTTGCAGGCTTGCGGGCTTGAGGTTCTGTTGCTGTCATGCACTTTCTGGACAAGTTTCAACATATTACCTATTTTTTCCTTTTATTGATGGTCACTATGTTTTGTGTACTGTTACCCAACGCTACATTTATTGCACCCTGGTCATCCTGGAAGGGGGATTACCACTTGAGAGGCCCCTTCTCTTAAGTTTTGAGTTTTTCCTTGCCCGCATGTTGGATTAAAATCAGGGAATGGTGTCATTGTTACCTCTTGCAGTCCTTTTGTCATGATAGCAGATTTGGGGCACTTGCGAATGCCCCGTTGGCGCCAACAGCCCTGAGCGCTGATTGGTTCCCTGACTCTTTTTAAACCCCCGGCTTCCAAGAGGAAGCGGTCAGATCATTTTGCGAACCTACGCTTGAAGTTAGGCATGCTCTGTACCTTCCGACAATCTCCTGCCATGTTTTCTCCTGCCTGATACCTGTTGCCGACCTTTTTCTGGACCCGTTTCTGCCCTGCTCTTCCGTCCCGGCCATCGACCTGTTTTGCCCTGTTTCCTGCCTGATACTTGTTGCCGACCTTTTTTCTGGACTCGGTACTGCCCTTGCTCCCTCGTTCCGGCTATCGACCAGCTTTCCTGCCGCCCACGACTATCCTCGCTCGACACGGGAGAGCCACTTCCGCGTTCCTGCCATCAGCTACCCGTGTCTGACGATCATCGGATCCTGGAAGCAAGCACTGCTCTCTTTTCAATAAAACTGAGTAAAAACGAACGCTCTAGGGTCCTGTCTCCGTTTCTGGCTTGTGACACCTTTGGGACATTTTTGTGATTGAGGGCTATACAAATAAATGTGACTTGACTTGACTAAGTGATCCACTTATATACTGTCACTGTTTTATAGCAACCACCTAACCCACCGGACTTTGGCTTGGTGATTTTAGTTCTTCACAAGCTCATTGGACCATTAGTGTGACTCTCTTTGGGAGCAGTCCTGGAACTTTCCTGACACTTTTCTGAACCGCAACCGCATCTTGAGACACACAATTCTATTGATTCAAATTCACCAATTTAATGAGGAGCTTGAGAAGAAATCGAGAGAGCTATCGATCGGGTTTTGAGTTCGTCTGCCCTCAAATGAAGGTCAGAGTGTTAAAGATGGTAAAATATAACATGTTGAGAGTCAACACGACCGCATGATCGTTTGCTGTCTGGAGCGATTGCGACACTTCCATCGACCGGTACACAACAGCCCAGTTTGAACGTTTTTAGTGGACGAAAAGCATCCCGCCCCAGCCTCCTGTTTAGACCCCCAGCTACAAGCAGCCGGGGAACTGTTAAAGCGAAAGAGCAGATGATTAAGTGAGATGAGTGCCGCAGGTTGAGGCGGGAGGGGGCAAGAGAACGAAAGGGCAGAAGGATAGGGAAGGACGTGTGAATCGGCTGTCCTAATTAGAAGTGAATTTATTAAAAAAATCCCTTTTTAACTCCTAATTTCTGCTACTAGCATTTCCAATTGTACCGTATTTTCCGCACTGTAAGGCGCACCTAAAATCTGTTTTTTTTTTAAAAGCTGACTATGCGCCTTATAATCCGCTGCGCCTTATATATGGATCAATATTGAGCCGCGACAGGTCTCGCAACTCCATTTTTTGCGTAGAAGAAGTGTACTGTGAACTGTGCATACTGGGAAATATTAAACAACGGTTCTCTTTTATTTGTGCGTTTGTATAAAGACCCTGAAATGGCTCCTATTAAGAGACACGCTTACAACGCAGAGTTTAAACTCAAGGCGATCAGTCATGCAGTAGAACACGGAAATAGAGCAGCAGCAATTTGAACACTGCAGAAGAATTCGAGGGATTCATAGATGAGGAGCTGATAGAGTGAGCTTTATGTTTTTCTTTTGTGTGTTTATGTTTTACATTTTACAGTTATTATGTTATTGCTTTATTGTTATTGTTTTGCACTTGTTATTGTTTTTGCACATTACGAGTGTCACTATATTGCGATTGCACTAACGTTTAATTTACCATAACAGTATCAGACGTTTTTTTGCGTGTTGACTAAATGGAGGAAAAGTAAAATGTTATGCCTTGCTGTTGTTCAAAGATGTTAAAGATGTGTCACGAAAATGCTTTACCTCAGAGAAAATAATAAAACGGCTGTTTATTCATTTTGGGAGTGAATGGAGTTGTGGAAAGCTTGTTTGTTATCTATTAATAAAGTTTGACTCACCTATCTGACTGATTTGTTGACATTCCCTTTAGCGCGACACTACAGCCTCTACTGTTGCGCCTTACAATGCGGTGCGCCTTATGCATGGAAAAAGTTTTAAAATATATCATTCATTGAAGGTGCGCCTTATGGTGCGGAAAATACGGTAGTTTGCCTTTAATTAACATTTTGAAATGCTTTTTTGTTTTTAACCTTTCCAATGCTTGGCAAGTTCAATAATATGGCGGTTATAAAGAAGAGTCCGAAAGAACAGGGGTCCTATTTTAATCATGAGGTTTCTCATTTGAGCTCGGGATTTATGAGTAGAACGCAATAAATCCAAATTGTTCATTATGTACTAGTATAGCATTCTGTGCCTCATCTGTAGCCTCTGCGATTGCACTCTATCGAGCCGCCCTTATTGTTTATGTGCAGGTTTTCGTTTCACAATTTATGAAATATCCCATAATGCAACAGCATTATGCATCATTGAGTCCTTGGGCTATTTTTCCAACCAGCCATTGTGACATCGTTTTCTCTTCCAATACTTTGCTTCTATTAACAAATAGTACAGCATAATGTTCTGACCCAAAGCAGGTGTGAAATTTTAATGCGCTTTCGTATGAATGAATGAATAAAAAAAAACATTAAGCTAACTAGTTAGCATCTAAGTATTCCCCGTCGGTTTTGTTCACCTGCCGGCATGTTGCATTATGTATCGAAGCATTGCAGAAAGCTTCTGTTTTGCTGTTTCTTTAGTAAGCTCCTCTATGAACTCTGGTTACCTCCAGACAAGAACCTGAAGGTACCAGAAGAGGGACAGTCTTTATTTGGTCAACCTTTTGGGAGTTTTTTTATCGAGGACACTTTGCCCTGCAGAATCACAAAGCAGAAGCCTTTAATAATTTACCTGTCTGGGTCCCTTCCCTGTCCTGCTGTTTGCTAGGCTGTTTTATTGATCTAAGGCTATTTACTAGGGCTGGGTGGATCAATTTAAATATGGATATTATCTATACTAAGCAAGTACTTGGATTGGATTGAAACTACAGATGCTGCCCTACTTACGAACAAAATAAGTTCCGTTGGAGCGTTCGTAAGTTGAATTTGTTCGTCAGTTGCTTCAGTGCTATATTTTGTATGTTTAAGGTTCATATACCGTATTTTCCGCACTATATGGCGCACCGGGTTATAGGGCGCACCCCCCAAAAATTGGTCCTATATCTTCCATAGATAAGGCGCACCGGATTATAAGGCGCTACAATGGGAACGTCGACAAAACAGTCAGATAGTTCAGTCAAACTTATTACCCCCTTAACATTCCCAAAGCTTGCAAAGAAGCAAATACGTGTCGTAGACACGTGCGGATGCGGTGTCCGTACGATGCCACTCAAATGCATCGTTCCAAATATCATTCGGAAGGTTAAAGTCTTGGGATTCAAGAAATGCCAACCATTCCTTAGTTTCTATTTTCTTTTTCGCTCGCAACTTTACTGTGCATATGACAATAAAAACTTGGAATTGAGTTGAATTCACTCAACTCATCACAGCAACATCAAGATCGTTCTAAAACAAGATACCGGGAAAATATAAAGCCGCATAGCTCACCTAAATTCTCACGTTCAATAATGATACGCAACCATGGTCTTCTTACAACCGTGAGTGTAGTAAATCCAGGAGAGTAAAATATTTACAAATACAGAGTAATGAAACATGTTTCTTTATGGCGTAGTTTAGCAAGCTTGCTATTCAGTCATCTTTTTCGGCCAATTGCAGGGTTTGTTTTGGCCCTCTAGCCTATCCGAGGCTCCGAATAACTTCAGCAAATAGCGATCGATTTAACGGATGATTGACACATCTTTTTCGGCCTGTTGCAGGGTTTGTTTCGGCCCTCTAGCCTATCCGAGGCTCCGAATAACTTTAGCCAATAGCGATCGATTCAAATGATGATTGACACATTGCTTGGCCAATGAAACGCCGGTATATAAATCCCAGCATACACCGCGGACTACTCCACGTTCGGGGGAAAATCGAGTCGGCGGCTGTTGCGTAAGTTGCGAGACCTTGCGATTTAATATTGAGCCATATATAAGGCGCACTGTATTATAAGGCGCATGGTCAGCTTTTGAAAAAAATTAAGACTTTTAGGTGCGCCTTATAGTGCAGAAAGTACGGTAAGTTA